>NC_089818.1:2141152-2441152 GCF_029633855.1 Hoplias malabaricus
TACACACAGATCATATTGTAAAATGTGTAAAATAAGATTATATTTCAGTTGCAGAGACGATGACCTCTAGCTGTAGATATATTTGTTTGACCTTTTTCACAAAAAACAGTGGTTTCTTGCTGAAGCGACTATGGACAGAATGGAGAGACCTCCCAATTTAAAGGCTTTCTTATAAACCAAATACTAACAGAATCTTCTCTAGACTGTGCGCTGAAGTTCAAAGCAAATGACTGCCAACACAATGAGCAATATCATGAATTACTGAGGCAACAGAATAACCCACTGAGGATAGGAGCTGTTAATCTGGGACCAGCTGAGGTCCCAGTCTGAGTTACAAACAGAACTTACAGCCTAAGCTACTAGGAAACATGCTGCATGTAGCAAGAACTGAAAAGAAATCCATGGACTGGACAGCTATCAAAGTCTAGAATTAATACACAACAATCACAACAACAAGCACGTGTCCCGACCTGACAACACAGTGATGTTCTGAAACAAAGCTAACAACTTTGAAAGAAGTCCTGCAAGCTCCTGCCATGGGTTGAGACGATATGGGATTCATCAAAACAGTCGAGTCCAGACCAATGTCACGCTGCACAGTCGATCAATCTCAATGTTGGATGAAGCTGAGGCCTTCCCCGAGGTTTTGGAGTGTGTTTATGGGAATTTTGACACTGATGTTGGACGAGGCCTGGCTCACTGTCTCCGCTCTAAACCAGGTGGAGGTCAGGGTTCTGTGCAGCACCATCTAAATACAAACGACTCAATAAATAAGTGACTTCCAAAAAAAAAAAAAAAACAAAACCCTGAACATGTGTGAATCTAGTTTCCCTTTAGTTTGTAAATTACATAATATCTATTTGTGAATCATATTTTATTTTTTTGGATTTGGTCTTTTACTTATTCATATTTACAGTAAATGTAATTTATAGGAGCTAATCTTCTGTGGTCTGCTTTATGTATTCATCCTGTTTGCATCATTCCTCTTTTGCCATTCATGCAGAAAAAGCTGTGGCTTATTTGTTTTATACACATTTCCTCTGTGAAGTCAAGCCTCTGAAGAGCACTCTGTGATACACTTCCCGGAATGTCAATCAACGGCCGCCACACGTGAGTCAACAAATGCCACAGCAGCGTCCCACAGGTACCAATGAGCTTCATCTCAAGGCCGAGAGAGAGAGAGAGAGAGAGAGAGAGAGAGAGAGGTATTACACAGATAGCATTCAGTGTGGATGACTCATGGCTATGACAAGAGAAAGAGCATATTTGGAGGGAAGGATTTATCGTGTGTGTGTGTGGGGGCGGGGGGGGGGGGGGGAGGGGGGGGGTTGGGTGTGACATGAATGTTTGTTAGAATCTGATTGATTAACACTGGGAGAGGATTACTCTCCACTCAACAAAACACACCCTAAAGCAATCAGTCTGTTACACTTCAGAATAAATATAACATCGGCACAGACCCAGTTGCTTTCAAATATCTCCCCATTATCCGTCTTTTTTCTTTCTATCACCCTTCACACGGCTGTTTGCTGTTCTCCTGTACTGCAGAGGTGCCCTAATCACTGATCTCTTTTCATCACTGTCTTTCTCTCCCCCTTCGTACATGGCTCCCTTACGGCCCTGTCGCCATGGTAATCCCTATCTTCTCCTCGCTGTCTCTGGTTCTTTCAGGGGTGTGGCAGGAAGCAGACAGCAGGTGGGTTCTAATGAGGAGATGAGCACAGATCCCTCTGTACTCTCTCTCTCTCTCACCTACATTTCCATTCTCCTTCTCTATTGTCTCCCACCATTGATTCTTTCCCTCTGTTTCTCACACACAATATCTCAGATTCTTTTACTCTCTCTCTCCCTCTCCTTCCCCACCCCCAATAAACATCTCAGATGCACTACATCATCAGTCCCAATTATGGCACGAGAAAGAAGCTTATGTGATGTTAAAAGCTCTATATTAAAAGTTATTAAAATAGTGAAAACCTTTGTGGAAATAGTGAGGATAAAAGTGATTAATCACATCATTTGCTGTAGTTAACCACAAAGAATAACTTTCTATTTATTACAAGTTCATGTATTTATAGACATGTGAAAAAAATGAGTTTCTTTAGGATGGATTTGACTTATATTACTATAAATGCAGCTCATTAACTTTAGTCGTTAAAAAAAAGAAAACAGCCTTGATTAAATAAGTATTCATTTCTTTCCATACAGCACACCAACATACTGACTAAAACACACTGCACTCATACTCCTACCTGCAGAGACACTGCAAAGCAATTTTGTAATAAAATTTTAAAAAGTAGGTGCATTTTGGATGCTGTTAGCTGCCACCTTATTTTATTTTGCAGTCCACTGTGATGAGCTAATGTTTAAAAATGCACAATATTTGTTTTAGCCCTCTCCAAGATGTTTCCGCCTTGCGTTAGGGTTAGGGTTAGGGTTAGGGTTAGCGTCCAGTGAGGCCCCAGATCCATTGCGACCCAGAACTGGATAAGCAGTTACGGACTTTGAATTAATTAATGAATATTTGTTTTATCTTTTAAAACGTGTGTGTGTGAGAGAGAGAGGGAGAGAGAGAGAGAGAGAGAGTGTGTGTGTGTGTAAGCTATGAAGTATACAATGAGTATTACCTGCTGGGTATTGCACCAATAAAGGTATGAGTTACTAAAGTGTCAATCTAACTGTTAGTTAGAGCCTGTCATATTTTCTCTTGTCTCTCCAAACATCAGGTACATGCTTCTGCTCCAGTCTGGTACCCGACTCATGTTTTATGGTCCTTGGATTGTTTAATTCTTATTTAGGTTCTATTTGTATCGTCTTAAATCCGTGTTGAATGCTCTGTTCTGGATCAGATGTAAGGTACTTGTAACCCATGTCTTGTTAATGGAAAGCTCTGGATAATCTCAGGGTGCAGCAGAGTCCACGGAGAAGTAGATGTAGTCTGTCGACGTGTGACAATGTCATTGTTCCGATTCTGTAGAGCACAGAGAACATCCCGGAGTCTGGCCTCAAAACAATCGTGCTTTAATTCCATGGCTTGAAAAGAACATTTTTTGCCATATTTTATCTATAATTTTATTTCTCTGTGTTCACTGTTTTTGTTTAGTTCACTTTAATCTAGTGTTTGCATGTGTAATGTAATGCTGTAAAGCAGTGAGCTCAGGTGACTCAGCGGAGGAAACAGGACAAAACCATAGTCTCAGTGCTGTTTGTAAGAAGCAGCAACAGAACAACTTGTCTTTAAGTTGACAACATCCTCAGAGCATTTAATCTAGTGAGCAGATTTAGTGCTATCTTAAATAAAATAAAATAAAATTAAATTAAGTTCATTTAATGTAGTTTAGCTATATTTATTTTTGTTTCTTCCATTTTTTAAATACATTATTATAATTTTTTGGTATTATTTTAATGTTATTGTGTGCTGTTTTTGGTTTCTTGCACTTATCCCCTCCACACTGCACCACAGGTATCTTGTGTTTGTGCCGGCATCTGCCACCTTCTTACAATTTCATCTTTATTTTTATATTCATATGAATGTCATAGCAATCTATAAAGTGATTAAAATATTCTGTATCCTTTTACCACTTTCTTTCATTCCTTACTTAATATCCTTCTGCAGTTTCTCTCTCACTCTATTTCTCATTTTGCCTCTCTCTGACTCATAGTCGGTGTGACGCATTCCCTTACGTGTGTGTGTGTGTGTGTGTGTGTGGAGGAAGCACTGTTGTTCATCTACGGTAGAACTCTTCCCGTCTCTTTAATTATGATAGTCTTCAGTTTTAAACGAGTAGCTGTTCTTTCCGAACAGAGGCATTGTTTATGTTTTCATTAGGTTTCATTTGATATAAAAAAATGCTTATTTGCTTCTCATCACAAAACAAATCTGGCCCATTTCTGCACGTGCTACTGAACTGTAAATGCTTTTGTGATAGATTTGCTATGAAGTAGCACAGGATGTATCTCTGCTGAGAGATGTAAAAACTAAAATAAAATACTCTTTTCTTCTGTTGGATTTTCATTGGACTAAAGTTTGGAAACTTAAACAGATTTTTTGCCTCTTTTGCAATAAGCTTGTGGGTTATTAACACCGAACTGCAGTTTATACTAATCCAGGAATGTCATCACTCTGTGAAGCTGCTTCCACTGTCAAAAGAAGATCTTGTGCAGGGTCAAAAATCTCCACTTCTTTCAGGGAATCAGGTGCTTGATGATGAAACCTACTTTGATTCTCTTATTTGACTCATCTCCATAGCAGTAATTCTACTAGATCATCTGAATAAAACAAGAAAACAAATGATGGTCACTGGCATGTATAATCACTAAGCTCAAATCTCTAGAACCCACTTAGATTTAAGACACCATCATAAATTATGTGGGGCCCAACAAATGAGTGGGCAGAGTTAGCAGATGTGTAGTGACCTCAATAAAGTGAACACCATCCTTAGCAGGGGTGCCGCGGGCGCTGGGGGAAAGTTAGGGTGATTCTAAAGGCCTGGCACTGACAGGGGCCCTTTGAGGGCTATTAATATTATTTTAATAGCATTGTCTTGTGTGGGGGCAAGCATCTTTCATGGGGCCCCAGATTTCTAGCAGCACCCCTGATCCTCAGAGTCGGCACATCCTCTGGTCGATCATGGAGTCCAAGGTGGGAACAGCAGCTGTCTTTGATTTGTGGAAGCGCTGCTGGTCATGCTCTTCTTATATATATCAATGTATAATTGTGATTTTATTGGTTCTAGCAGCTAATGAGATGGAGGTGGTATCACCCAACAATCAAACTCATGCCCATGTTTTTTACTTTGGCATATTGATGTCACTGTTGATGTCACTCTTTCTGGGGCGGCCATGGCCTGGGGGTTAGGGAATGTGTGTCTAACCGGAAGGTTGCGGGTTAAATCCCCAGTTCCTTGAGCAAGGCACCTAACCCCCAACTGCTCCGCCCACCGCTCCAGGCATGTGTGCTCACTGCCCCCTAGTGTTCACCAGTGTGTGTGTAAATGTGTGTTTACTGCCATTTGTTCTCTGTATTTAACCCAATCTGTGCAGTGAAAGTGATTCTAATTCTAAAAAATACATTAGAAGGCAACACTGTCCCCATGTGTGAGTGAAAAGTTTGAAAAGTTGTCTTTATAAACTCCTTGAGATACTTTCTTGCATTTAAACCTTCCTGAATCACTTACATTTTTTGTTGTTATTTGAATACTTATTAAACCTGTAAGGGAGAGCATTCATTCGTTGCCTGAAAGTGAGACTTTGTTTGGCAAGTTTCTCAAGGCTAACTCCCACTCAGATTCACAGCATCATCATTATTCTTCCATCCAGAGCTGACTTAAAATGCCAGGTGCACTCCCACCACTGCAGAACCCATGCAGATAGATTTATATTACAACTCCACCCTGCGAAGAGAGTCTGGGTAACAGCTTTCTCCTGAGATGCATGATTGTGTTTTAGTATGTTTTAACACTTTATAATGAACCACAGAGAGAGAGAGAGAGACCTCTGTTAGTGTGGCACTGCACAGCGGGAGATTTTCTATTCATTAAATTTAACCACTTCTCCTGTTTTTACCACTGCAAAGACAAGTTTATTTGATTAAATATTCTCTGGACTATGGGATTATATAAAACTGTACACAGAACAGCTGCCATCTGTTGTGTAATAAAGGTTTTTAAACTGTTCTTGGCTTAGATCTACATTCCTACAAAACCATTTTAATTGACTCTTTACAGAATATGAACAGTATTCAGCAGCTAACTTCTTCTTTATCTCCAAAAAAAAATAACTCTTTTCGCACATTTGGAAATTTTAATCGTCCCCAAATTTGTAGCATATCAATTTATAATGTTAAATTAATTCCATGTTTGTTATGATTTATAAACAAAGATCTATCGAGAATAGAGTGATATTGTAAAATGAAGTAGAAGAAAAATGTAAAAGTAAAAATTAAACAGAATGTTTATCAACCAAAGCCTCCATGAAGACAGAAGTACTGAGTAAAGGGTGAGTATGCTCCAAGCTATAATTTTACTTTGGTGTACTGTAATACTCTCCACGTTGGTGAATAACGGGACCATACAGATTGTTATGAATGTGCAGAAGCCAACATCAATGGTGTAGGGGTTTGTGAATGACCATTGAATAGGTGATTGTATATGTACGGCATTTCCACTGATGTGAAGGCATACACTGGGTTTCTAGAGAGATGTATATTGTCTTTTCCTTGGCGGTCCACGGTTATTTCAGCAAAACAAAACATTTAAAAATGGAGACTGTGCTTGAGTCCTGAACATTTATTAAATATTACTCAAATGCTAGTGCATAAAGGACTCTTCCCCCTGCTGTGGATTTAATTATTCTATGCAAAAAACAGATAGCTAGCAGCTTGTGATCTAGGTCGGCACGATCGTTCATGTGAAATAATCTTACTCAATTACTGAGGGGTGAGGCCATCTAGAGCTTTACATGTCGGCAGCAGAACTTTCGAATCTGTTCTGGAGATCACTGGCATCTAATGAATTACAGATAGTGTGTCAAATATGGTCAAACTTCCTAGTTCTTTTAAAGGGGACGTCTATGATTGTAGGGAAACTCTGTTCTCTCTTGTTTGTTTATGTTCAGAATCTATGCAGCTTTTAAGCTGGAACTGTGTGTTTAAGGGAAAGATCAACTGTTTGTAGGTGGCTGAAGTGTAAGTTTTATTCACTGTTTGAATTCCCACAGAAACTAATTTGAAACTGAAGTGTTTAGTTTATTAGCACTGTCGCTAATGCAGTTAGCAGTCTCCCAAGTTTGGAAACATTTCCACCTTAAGTGATCAAACATAAGTCAGTCTTACCCCCCTATGGAGCAGGAATAAAGCAACATCCTCATCTCGGTTGGTGCTTTTCAGCGTTTGGAGTCTCTCCGTTGTCTAAAAACCTCCAGATGGCGTTTCTCTGCCGTGAGCAGAGAGAGAGAAAGCCTAGCACCGGACCCAGACACTTTGTTTTTTTACCCATTTACAGACACTGAGGCTTCGTAAACACATTAGCATGCAAACAGACATGAGAGCTAGCAACACTACTGCTACCTATATGGTATCATATGCTACATATCATGTGTGTGTGAGAAATGAAGTGAATGATGTGTATGTAATGTGTTCTGAAACCACGGAGACAGGATTGTGCGTGTGTGAATTAGATGCTATGTGATGACGTCTGGCTCAACGCTTTTACCCCTGTGCACCCTCTTCCTCTGAGGAGTGGCTATAAATATCCCACACTGATGATTCATCTACCAGACGCATCAGTCTCTCCAGCCACACAGCCACACAGCCACACACACACACTTATTAAGATGCAAACAATCAGCTCCAGACTAGTTATTTGGGTGTCCTAGGTCATCAGTTACACTCTTATAATAATGCAGTGCACAATTGTTCTGGACATATGAAGTCTTCTAGATGACTGAGTAAAAATCCTAGAACCCTTGTAGCTTATGTTTGTGTGTGTTTCCTTTTGTACTATTGGCGAGAATAGCACATCGGCACCTCAGATATTTGACTACGTATCTGGCAAGAGGAACATGTCACATGAGTTGTATAATCATTCCTTTAACTGTTTAAATGTATAAATGGAGAATATTCAGTACACATAATATTAAAGCATGGTGTACCACAAGGTTCTGTGTTAGGACATACACTATTTGCATATGGGCTACCACAAGGATGTTATCCGTAAACACTGCATTAATGCTCTAAAATAATGCTATGCAGATGACACACGGTACCACATAATAAATGGTAAGACTGTGAACAAGATATAAAGGACTGGACTGGAAGTGTCATCCTCTATGCAATTCAGGCACATTCTTCTGTTGTGATGTTTCCTCACCATTTGCTGTCCTCCCGTTGGTTTGTACACTCACAGCCAGTCTAATGTGTTTACGAAGCCCCAGTGTCTAAATAGGTAAATCCGTCCAGTATGCTAGGCCTTCTCTCTCTGCACACAGCAGGGAATTTTTGTCTGTAGTTTTTTAGACAACAGAGAGACTCCAAATATTGCATAGCACAAACTTTTCAATATTTTCTTGCAAGATGTTTTTGAAAAAGTCACTAGTAAAATTTCTAATGTAGGGCAGCATGTTGGCACTAAATGCAGTGTAACTTCCACACAGCTTTATAGTCTCAGCGTTCTGTCCTCACCTCTGTGTGTGAGGATTTAGTGTGTTCTCCCAATGTCTGCATGGGTTTCCTGTGAGTGCTCAAGTTTCCTGCCACAATCCAAAAAGACATTTGCTTGGCTGTGCACATACAGTAGTAAATGTAATGCCCTCTGTTTGAGTGTAATGACATGGTCTTTTTCTGCCTTGCACCCAGTGATTCCAGGTAGGCTGTGGGCACTTTGCGACCCTGATCAGGAAGAATACAGATCAGTTTTTTTTGTACCAGATACAAAACGGATCCTAATGCCATTTGTAAACAGGCCCTAAAAGAACCACCAGAAGACGCTTGGAAGGTTTATAGCCTGCATCTTACTCTAGTTGCAGTATAATGACTGATCTAATGTTAATTCAGATTTCTCTTCCACTCTGAGAGCATTCGGAATGGGCTTATTTTTTTTGGATATTCCAGGCTGTTAATGAGAACATCTTTGGACATTGTGACTCAGAGACAGTGAAGGCCAAGTAGATAAATGTAATTCCACCAGTCATTGTTGACAACCTTAGCTACCCAGATAGCAATGAATGTTTGGCCCAAATGTGGTGCATCTGCAGCTGTCTAATTGGCCATGTTTGGCCTTAAATGATCACTTTGACACAGCGTGCCTCAACTCAGCCACAAGTGTACCTTATATCAGATGTCAGGTGTATCATGGAACAAATTCAAGTCTGGCTCATGACAGCTGGCCCACATAGCTCTAACCAGTAAATATCAAAAGTAAGACAGGTTAGGCCCAAATGAGTCTGTTATCTGGGTACATGCCCTCACACACTTACGCTCTCTCTCTCTCTCATGTTCATACTCTTGTCCTCTTGTTTGTCTCATTTAGTTGGTTTAGGTTCTGTTCCACCTGTCTCGGTCATACAAGGTTACAATAGATACACAAATCTATTAAAAGAACATACACTCTCCATGTGATCACTCTAAATTATAGTGCTGTTTATTGCAGCATTTTATCATTTAATGTTTACAGACTTCACCTGAGACACAAAGAATTATAAAAGGTTGTTAAAGGTCAAAACAAAGGCTGAGGGTGTAGACAAAATGAAAACAGGTAGTGACCAGTTTATTGGATCACAATATGGACAGGCACTTCTCCTGAGTTTCAGTAATACGGGTTTCTAAACATATATTATATTGCCAAAAGTATTCACTAACCCATCCAAATCACTGGATTCAGGCGTTCCGGTCACTTCTATGATCATAGATGAATGAAACCAAGCACCTAGGTGTGCAGACTGCTTCTGCAAACATTTGTGAAAGAACGGGTCACTCTCAGGAGCTCAGTGAATTCCAGAGTGGGACCACGAGAGGATGCCACCAGTGAAAGTGTATTTATGATATTTCCTCACTACCAAACATTCCATAGTCAACTGCCAGTGGTATTATAACAAATTGGAAGTGATTGGGAACCACGGGCAATCAGCCACAAAGTGATACGCCACACTGCAAGGTCAGCAGATGCGCAGAGGTCACAAACTTTCTGCAAAGTCAATCCCTACAGAACTCCAAACTTCATGTGTCCTTCAGATTCACTCAAGAACCGTGCATAGAGAGCTTCATGGAATGGGTTTCCGTGGCCGAGCAGCTGCATCCAAGCCAATGCAAAATGTTGTGTGCAGTGGTGTAAAGCATGCCACCACTGCAGTGGAGATGTGTTCTCTGGAGTGACGCATCACTTACACATAAACACACTCATAAACCTTGTGGGAAAGCCATCCCAGAAGAGCTGAAGCTCTTATAGCTGCTAAAGGTGTGTCAATTTCAAAACAGTGACGAATAATGGACTGTCACTCAAGATCTGCATGTGAAGGCAGAAGAGTGAATACTTCTGCTAATATAGTGTCTCTGGAGTAAGTATCATAATACATATAAACACTTTGTATAATAAAGATAGGGCCAAAGAACTTCTGCAGTGGTCAAACTGTTGGCTCTACCTTCAGGAGACTACAGCCTTGATCCCCAGTGATGTCACAGCCATCTGTACTCAGGCATGAGTACTAGACAGCATATTTGTCCTTCCTCTCCCTGTCTGGGTAGGATGGCATCACTCATCATGATGCTAGGGCATCTGTTGGACAGATAATGTTCTCCCTCCAAACCTAATGATGCAGCATTAGCAACATTTTGAAAAGGTATGTGCCCAGGCTACATGTGTTTGAGGGGAAACATATGCTTGCCTCTCCTATCATGTGATAGAGGAGACCCGGGGAGATTCTTTTTGTGGGATGGGGTGGCAGTGGTGAAAATGTGATTGGAAGAAAGAAAGAAAAAAAGTAGCATAATAGGCATCCTAATCTATTATTATTTCACTGTATCAGACAACAGTACACACTTCACTGCACAACAGAGCTTTTAGTGAATTATTAAATTAAATATAGATTAGAATACAGCATGACTTGAGTGAATCTCTATAGAGTTATCATTTAAAACATAAACAAAAACGTGACATGGAAGCACTGTTTCAACATTGGAAGCCATATGTCTACCACAGCCAATGTGGACCCTGATCATACTAATTACTAGCAGAAAGATATTAAAATCATTCTTTAATAGCATTCTTGTTTATACTTGCCTGTGTTCAGGTTCAAGTAATATTTGTTCATCTAATTTCAACAATGTTAATTCCCGCTGTTTCTTTCCCACAACGGCTGTGGCTCACAAAATGGCACATGAAATTTATAACTCAATCTGGTTCTGAATTTGTATCATTTTTTAAAAGTTCTTCACATGGAATCATTCTGTAAACACTTCAAATTTTCAATAGGAGCTTGTTTACTTTTCTTTTTCAGACATGCATAAAAACATACACGATTATGTTTATCTTCAGTATGCGTATGTGATTTAAATGATTTATAAGATATTTTTTGACATATACGTAGTCATATTGCTGCACGTTTGGCCGTTTTGATACAAGGTCAATGACTGTTTCTTCATTAGTTGAGTAAATGTATATATTAAATGTCATTTGTTTGTTTGTTTTTTTAAATAACAACTTGTCTCTTTTTTGTGGCTCTGTGGCGGCGAGTTTGCTCGTGTTTCGGCCATGGGCACTGTATTGAGTTGGACTGCTCCCTTGTGGTCAAAGCTGACACAGCACCTAGCTCCCCCACCCTGTTTTGGCGAACTATAAGGGTGAAGAATATGAGATAATATATATATATATATATATATATATATATATATATATATATAAACCCCAGGCGCAGATAATAGTACAAAATTGAGGAAGAAAAAAAATTCTACTTTTGACAGCTAAAATTGTACAAGTAATCCTATAAATATATATTTTTTCAACTGTTGTTGTGTGTGTAAGATGCAGACAAAAATAAATTATGTGGAATTTCAGAAACGGCGGCACGGTGGCGCAGCAGGTAGGTGTCGCAGTCACACAGCTCCACGGACCTGGTTGTGGGTTCGATTCCCGCTCCGGGTGACTGTCTGTGAGGAGTGTGGTGTGTTCTCACTGTGTCTGCGTGGGTTTCCTCCGGGTGACTGTCTGTGAGAAGTGTGGTGTGTTCTCTCTGTGTCTGCGTGGGTTTCCTCCGGGTGACTGTCTGTGAGGAGTGTGTTGTGTTCTCTCTGTGTCTGCGTGGGTTTCCTCCGGGTGACTGTCTGTGAGGAGTGTGGTGTGTTCTCTCTGTGTCTGCGTGGGTTTCCTCCGGGTGACTGTCTGTGAGGAGTGTGGTGTGTTCTCCCCGTGTCTGCGTGGGTTTCCTCCAGGTGACTGTCTGTGAGGAGTGTGGTGTGTTCTCCCCGTGTCTGCGTGGGTTTCCTCCGGGTGACTGTCTGTGAGGAGTGTGGTGTGTTCTCTCTGTGTCTGCGTGGGTTTCCTCCGGATGACTGTCTGTGAGGAGTGTGGTGTGTTCTCCCTGTGTCTGCGTGGGTTTCCTCCGGGTGACTGTCTGTGAGGAGTGTGGTGTGTTCTCTCTGTGTCTGCGTGGGTTTCCTCCGGATGACTGTCTGTGAGGAGTGTGGTGTGTTCTCCCTGTGTCTGCGTGGGTTTCCTCCGGGTGACTGTCTGTGAGAAGTGTGGTGTGTTCTCCCTGTGTCTGCGTGGGTTTCCTCCGGGTGACTGTCTGTGAGGAGTGTGGTGTGTTCTCTCTGTGTCTGCGTGGGTTTCCTCCGGGTGACTGTCTGTGAGGAGTGTGGTGTGTTCTCTCTGTGTCTGCGTGGGTTTCCTCCGGGTGACTGTCTGTGAGGAGTGTGGTGTGTTCTCTCTGTGTCTGCGTGGGTTTCCTCCGGGTGACTGTCTGTGAGGAGTGTGGTGTGTTCTCCCCGTGTCTGCGTGGGTTTCCTCCGGGTGACTGTCTGTGAGGAGTGTGGTGTGTTCTCTCTGTGTCTGCGTGGGTTTCCTCCGGGTGACTGTCTGTGAGGAGTGTGGTGTGTTCTCTCTGTGTCTGCGTGGGTTTCCTCCGGGTGACTGTCTGTGAGGAGTGTGGTGTGTTCTCCCCGTGTCTGCGTGGGTTTCCTCCGGGTGACTGTCTGTGAGGAGTGTGGTGTGTTCTCCCCGTGTCTGCGTGGGTTTCCTCCGGGTGACTGTCTGTGAGGAGTGTGGTGTGTTCTCCCCGTGTCTGCGTGGGTTTCCTCCGGGTGACTGTCTGTGAGGAGTGTGGTGTGTTCTCTCTGTGTCTGCGTGGGTTTCCTCCGGATGACTGTCTGTGAGGAGTGTGGTGTGTTCTCCCCGTGTCTGCGTGGGTTTCCTCCGGGTGACTGTCTGTGAGGAGTGTGGTGTGTTCTCCCCGTGTCTGCGTGGGTTTCCTCCGGGTGACTGTCTGTGAAGAGTGTGGTGTGTTCTCCCTGTGTCTGCATGGGTTTCCTCCGGGTGACTGTCTGTGAAGAGTGTGGTGTGTTCTCCCCGTGTCTGCGTGGGTTTCCTCCGGGTGACTGTCTTTGAGGAGTGTGGTGTGTTCTCCCCGTGTCTGCGTGGGTTTCCTCCGGGTGACTGTCTGTGAGGAGTGTGCTGTGTTCTCCCCGTGTCTGCGTGGGTTTCCTCCGGGTGACTGTCTGTGAGGAGTGTGGTGTGTTCTCCCCGTGTCTGCGTGGGTTTCCTCCGGGTGACTGTCTGTGAAGAGTGTGGTGTGTTCTCCCCGTGTCTGCGTGGGTTTCCTCCGGGTGACTGTCTGTGAAGAGTGTGGTGTGTTCTCCCCGTGTCTGCGTGGGTTTCCTCCGGGTGACTGTCTGTGAAGAGTGTGGTGTGTTCTCCCCGTGTCTGCGTGGGTTTCCTCCGGGTGACTGTCTGTGAGGAGTGTGGTGTGTTCTCCCCGTGTCTGCGTGGGTTTCCTCCGGGTGACTGTCTGTGAAGAGTGTGGTGTGTTCTCCCCGTGTCTGCGTGGGTTTCCTCCGGGTGACTGTCTGTGAAGAGTGTGGTGTGTTCTCCCCGTGTCTGCGTGGGTTTCCTCCGGGTGACTGTCTGTGAAGAGTGTGGTGTGTTCTCCCCGTGTCTGCGTGGGTTTCCTCCGGGTGACTGTCTGTGAAGAGTGTGGTGTGTTCTCCCCGTGTCTGCGTGGGTTTCCTCCGGGTGACTGTCTGTGAAGAGTGTGGTGTGTTCTCCCCGTGTCTGCGTGGGTTTCCTCCGGGTGACTGTCTGTGAGGAGTGTGCTGTGTTCTCCCCGTGTCTGCGTGGGTTTCCTCCGGGTGACTGTCTGTGAAGAGTGTGGTGTGTTCTCCCCGTGTCTGCGTGGGTTTCCTCCGGGTGACTTTCTGTGAGGAGTTGGTGTGTTCTCCCCGTGTCTGCGTGGGTTTCCTCCGGGTGACTGTCTGTGAGGAGTGTGGTGTGTTCTCCCTGTGTCTGCGTGGGTTTCCTCCGGGTGACTGTCTGTGAGGAGTGTGGTGTGTTCTCCCCGTGTCTGCGTGGGTTTCCTCCGGGTGACTGTCTGTGAGGAGTGTGGTGTGTTCTCCCCGTGTCTGCGTGGGTTTCCTCTGGGTGACTGTCTGTGAGGAGTGTGATGTGTTCTCCCCGTGTCTGCGTGGGTTTCCTCCGGGTGACTGTCTGTGAGGAGTGTGGTGTGTTCTCCCCATGTCCGCGTGGGTTTCCTCCGGGTGACTGTCTGTGAGGAGTTGGTGTGTTCTCCCCATGTCCGCGTCGGTTTCCTCCGGGTGCTCCAGTTTCCTCCCACAGTCCAAAAACACACGTTGGTAGGTGGATTGGCGACTCGAAAGTGTCCGTAGGTGTGTGTATGTATGTGTGTCTGTGTTGTCCTGTGAAGGACTGGCACCCCCTCCAGGGTGTATTCCCGCCTTGCGCCCAATGATTCCAGGTAGGCTCTGGACCCCCCGCGACCCTAAATTGGATAAGCGGTTACAGATAATGGATGGATGGATGGATGGAATTTCAGAAACATAGTTTAAACTTGTTTTTCACCTTGCAATTCTGGGTTTCCATAGGTTAGAGTATTAAGACTTGTTTGAGGCAGACGGCTCTCTACCTCAGCCGCAAGGAGGGGATACCCCACTGCTCCTAAACTGAGAATGAGCTGCTCATTGGTCATCAATTTTATTGAGCCAATCAACAGTCAGAATTAGCTGTTCATTATTCATTGCTGTAGACAATGAATTCACGCTCCCTCCTACAGAGGGCGCGGAGAGTTGCAGGTCAGTGCTGAAAAACTGCAGCTCTGCTTTTAGACAGAACTAATGTTAAAACCGTGTCCTAGAAAAATTTCACTCTCCCTCAACACATCTGTGATGACAACAAAGCTGACTGACTTTTACAATCAATGTTATTCTATATACATAAAAATTATATTAAATTATTTCATAAGATTAACAAACTCTGTGATACACCGCCCCCACCCTGATCCACTCGAACCAGCACACCACCAACTTGTATCTACACTGCGTCCATTTTATTAGTTCTACTGACCACATAGGAACGCTTTGTAGTTCTACAGTTATAGACTTTAATCCACCTCTGCATACTTTATTTTCCCTATTTCACACTGCTCCTCAGTGTTCAGTGCATAAAATTATACAAAATAGAGTCAAATTGGTAAAAGAAAAATTTCAAATTCTTATACTGTCAGTCAAAACAGGTTCAAGAGGATTAACAAGTGAGGTTGGTTACTGAAATATTCAGTTTTATTCCATTTTACAAAATGTCTCAGCTTTCTTTTTATAACTGAAGAAAATTAGTATGTACATAAATTAAAACCTCAAACAGTTGTATAACAGTTATGTGCAAAGAGGAGATGAACAAACACTGCTATTACTTAACATGTCCAAATCAAGCACATCATGGGGGGCAGGCATCCTTTGAACCAACAGCGTTGTGCAACCAGTAGTCCTGGTTATTGAAGCAAACAAAATTGTAAAAGTTTTCTCCACCTTTGAGAAATCCATGCTCTGCAACTCCCCAAGACACTGGACTGTCCACAAAACCATGCACAGTGAGAGAGACCCAGGCTGTAAACTTTGGTTCATCAAAATAGTGCCTGTATGTACAAAGAGTTTTGCTTGTCATTATTAATAATTATAACATTGTTCAGAGAAACACAATGTTAAAAAAATGTGAACCTACCTAAGTTCTTTAAGCAGTCTATTGATATCCTCAGGAAGAATGAGCCCAGTGACTGTGCAGAGCAGGGCTTTACTCACAGTGAGATGAGGCTCAGGACACACGTATGTTGACAAGAAATCGGCAGCTGAGTTATCACTGGAAATAAAACAAACACACAAAAAACATTAAAATGTACAGTCCACAAGCTGTGAATACAACACTGAACACTAGTCTCCAGCAGCCACTGACCAGCAGATGTTCAAGTTGACTGCCCCTAACCATTCCAGGAATTGGTCTGTGGTACATGAAAGACTTTTTCCCTGCAGGTCTTCAGGATGAAGTGAGGGGCACAACAGATTTTTCAGCGTCCGGATGCAAACAGTAGGGCTACATTTCTCATAGGTGTACTGAGACAGTAGGCTGCATATTGTTACATCTTTGTCTCCTACAAAGGCACACATTAGCGCATCTTAAGAAGGCATTTAAATGAAATAGAATACATCTCAGCAAAAGTTACCCAGACTTCAAAGACTACAAAACCAATAACTAGAAAACACTTGTAAACAACGCAACAGAAGCAACTTATAAACAGTGTCATATTATTACAATAAAATTGGAAAAAATATAATAAAAAATATTTGTGCACATATTTACAGCAGTGAATTTGAAATGCTACAAAAGCATCATATCAAAAGTTGAAGCTGAAAAACCTTTTTGCTTTGTTAAAATATGTCAATTTTGAATCTAATGCCATTATCAGCTGCTAAAAAGTTGGGACAAGGGCATGTTTACTGATGTATTGCACCACATTTTAAACAATTTGTAATTGTTTAGTAACTGAGAAGAAAAACTGCTGTAGTGGTGAAAAAGATGAAAATGATTTTTTAAATCATGCCTTCAGAGATGTACAAGTCACCCATGTTAAGTATACTATGGCAGCCGTGGCCTAATTATCAGAAAAATGGACTTGGGACTGAAAGGTTGCTGTTGCACTGTCCTCCTCCCTCTATCCACGGCTGAGGGGCCCTTGAGCAAGGCACCTAACTACTAAATGCTCTTCTCCGGGTGTGTGTTCACTTCCCCTAGTGTACTTAGAGAGAGAGTGTGTGTGTGTGTGTGTGTGTTCATGGAAGGGGTAAATGTGGATGACCCATTACGTTGTTTGCTACATAACAACACATAATGGCAGTCGGGTTACGTACACTGACTTTTTAACTGTGCACTTTTTGACTTGTGATGACAAGCCGGAGGTTTCCTCTCCTCTTGCAGACAATGTCACATCCAACACCAGAATTACAAATTTTTGCTTTGTTGGACCACAGGACACCTTTATTTTGCCTCAGTCCATCTTAAATGAGCTCAGGTTATAGAAAGCAGCAGCATTTCTGGATCTTGTTTATATATGGTACATTTATTGCATGATTTTGACTTGCATTTGTGGATGCAATGATGAACAAAGGTTTTAAGTGTGTCTAAGGCCCTGGGATGATTTCCACAACATAATCCTGTCTGTTTTTAATGTAGTGCTTCCTTAGTGCGCAGTCAGCCAATGCTGGCTTTCAGCTTTGTTCCTTTCAGAGATTTCCCTGGATCTTCGGATCCCTTAGATTCACTGGACATTTAGTAACTATCTATAATGACATACCCAAGGTCTTTCTTATTCTGAGAAACATTATCCTTCAATTGTTGCATTGTTTGCCCATGAAGCCTTGGCGGCGCGGAGGCTTAGTGGTGAGCACGTTCGCCTCTCAGCGCTGGGATCTTGGGTTCAAGTCCCATCTGGGTGGAGTTTCCATGTTCTCCCTGGTGTGTCCTGGTCCTGGTGTGTGAGTGAATGAGTGTGTATGTACTGTGCACGTTTGGCTGCCGCTTCTCATCAGTGTGTGTGTGGATTGAGTGTTCTGAGCGTTCTAAGCAGTGTGGGTTATAAAAGCGTCCTTGGGTGTCTAGAAAGGCGCTACATAAGTGTGTGTATGGATGGATGGATAGATGGATAGATAGATAGATAGAACTGTTGCCAATTCACCTAAAACACAGTGAGATTCTCCAGCAGGTGTTTTTGTCTTTGGCAATACAAATCTTAACTTGTCTTTTGCTGACCATCTGTATTTTATAGAAACATATGGCTGGCATCAAATTAAAAAAGATATACATTTTTCAAAAAAAATATATTTCTCAACTTCAACACTGCGTTATATCTGTACCATTTTAAATTCAATAAAAAATGATTTAATTTTTTTTTTCAGTGTCCCAACTTGACACTAAATGAAATCATTCCATATCACAACATTTTATTCATATACACAGTTCCCAAAATACCTGGGTTGTATGATGACAAAAGAAAGTCACATTTGTATGGCACTCTTTCCTTCAAACAGAGGAGGACCTTCTGGTAGTGCTTTGTGCCTGGGACCAATGTTTCATCTGTTAAGTTCACAGTAACAACTAAAACAAGAGATGAGACAGTACACAATTAGGTAAAGATTAGATCAAACAAAATATTTTGATGACACTGGATTACTGTGGTATATTGTCTTCACTCTATGCCTTTAGTTGTTATTATTACCATTATAAATGTAAATAAACTATTGCTCGACTGCCAATCTAAGTACATTTTGTACACACACACTTCTTTATTAATGCTTATATGTACCTCAACTGTTAAATAAACACAGATCAGCAATAACACTAGCTCTTTGTTTCTACACTTACTGTCCATTCTCTCAGCTTCACTGACCACAGAGGAGCACTGTGTAGTTCTACACTTACAGACAGCAGACTGTAGCTCTCACATCAATGTTGTGTCTGTTCTCCAACCTAACACATACCAACACAGCACCACAAATACCCACAATCCTCTCAACTCCACTGACCACAGAGGAGCACATTGTAATTCCACAATTACAGATTATAATCCATCTATTGCTCTACATACCTTGTTTGCTCTGTTCCACCCTGTTCTTCAATGGTCAGGACCCCCACAGAACAGGTATGATTTCAAAGATCTTAGCACTGCAGTAACACTGGTGTGGCGGTGGTGTATTGTCGCTGAAGTTCATAAGTTTGTCAACTCACTCTCCTCTTCATTAAGCACACCTACCTCGCTGGTCCACTTTGTAGATGTAAAATCAGAGACAGTAGTTCATCTGTTGTTGCATAGTGTGGGTTGGCCGTCCTCTAGTCAGTAACTGTAAAACTACAGAGTGCTCCTGTGGTCAGTGGAGCTGAGACATAGACAGTGAGTGTAAAAACAAGAAGGTGGTCATAATATTCTGTGATGATCTATATTTTCTAATTGTATTTCATAAAATTCTCACCTACAGAATTAAGTATGTTTGTCTATATCCACTTTTTTAAATGTGATATAATCCAAGTAGTTTCAAACCAACCTTTTTCAGAATAAAGGTGCTTTGTGTTTCTCAGTAACAGTGGGGCTTAATCTTATTAAGTGTTCAATATGGACTCTGTTTCAGACGACCTCAGAAAGGCAGCAAACAGAAGACAATGTATCTTTGCATTAAGTGGATTAGCGAGGTAAAGTTGGGCATTTATATATTCCGTTCCACCTTAAAACGCAGCAATGGTAACATTTCACCGGTAGATAGCAATATTTCACCGATTCACAAACATCACGCTCTACAGAAATGAGTGTGACGGCACAGACATGTTTGCAGGAGAGTTCTGAATGACCAGATTGTCTGTTTAGCTCTCAAAATATTATGAGAATCAGTTACTAAATAATTAACATCTGCCATTAATAAAGTATTGGAAACCCTAGTTGTTAAAGGCATTTACCATGTCTCATGACTTTTCTGTGATTGTAGAGTGATGGTTTTCCTTCCAAGCCAAGTTGCTCATATGTGTCCTTGTCTAGTGACAATATCAACTGACCTGAAGGTGGGAGGGAGAAAAGGGGAAAAAGGCCATTTTACATTTGTAATTATTCTGCAATTGTAAAGTGCACAAGAATCAAAATATAGAATCTACAAAACTTTTGGGAATGGGAAGTGTAACCATCCTATTTTTGAGAGCAGAGAGTCTTGAAATATAAAAAGCATGCTACCCACAGGCACTGGGTTTTAAAAAAAATCATGAAAAGCAAAATTCTTAATAATACTTACCCCTGGGCAAAACTGCCACAACATTGTCTTCATCAATTCTGTGTTTGTAAGACAGTGCATAAAAACCATCTGTAATAATGACAAATAAAACCATGAGCCAGAATAAAAAGCAACTGCGCAGACGTAAAATAGCTTAGCGTCCAAATATTTAATCCTACCTCTCTTGACAAAAGTTTCAAGCCATTTTTCTTCTAGGAATTTATGAACCGGAAAATCTCTGACAAGGTAATATGAGCTGATATTTCTGATGACTTTCTCCATCTCAGCTGGTAGGACTCCACATTCAGGGATTAAAAAAGAAATCTGCAAATCAGAAAAAACATAATTAGGATTACTTTTAACACTGAATTAGCAGCCTCACTGTAGGAGCACTATGTATAAACAGAAAAGATACTAAATGTAACAGGTGTACACGTGGATTAAGACACTGCGCCATAAAACAAAGCACACTACACAAATACAAACAGAAAAGGTGCGTTTTACTGTTCTTTACCAACTCTGTGTTTTGGCCCGTGATCCCACCCCCTGCCCTGTCCACACAGTGTCAGACAAACACAGCGAACAGAGATCATGTCCGATTTTTCCTAAATACAATTTCTACACACAACGTCATACTTTTGGACATTGAGACGGTTTTGTTGCGTCAGTGCATCCACATTGGAATGATTATAACAGTAAAAATATAAATTATATAATACTTTATAACAAACCTGGCATCCCTGGTTCTAACGCTGGAATCTATCAGAGAGAATCCTATCGTGCACTCCAGATGAAGAATTCCTTTATAGTAATAAGATTCCACAATAAATGGTAATAAGTCGACGAGCCTGTTTACTTTGCAAACACGTTATGAAACTGTAAACTTACCTTATAATTGAAACTATGTCTAGACACGTGCATTTCATGACGAGATTTTTCATTCATGAAGTTAGACTTTTCGCATGTTATCAGGCTTCTTGCGCATTTTTCAAGATGTTGGGACATCGTGGAATGATTAACAGAGGAAGCGTATAATCCCTGAACTTCATACAATCAAAGAAATAAGTTTTGACGCACAAAAGACTATTTCATGCCGTGAAAACGTGAGTAAAACAGCGCCTTATCGCCACCTGCTGCCCCGGAGGAGAATGTTTATCCATCCTAGAATGAATACGGAAGACCAAGAACTGTGAAATAAGCAATGAAAAACATTTCTAAAACGGCATGTTTAAAAATGGGCAGCTGTTTTATAATATTAATAATAATAATAATAATAATAATAATAATAATATTTATTATTAATTTATTATTTATTAATAATAATAATAATAATAATAATAATAATAATTATTATTATTATTATTATTAATAAATAATAAATTAATAATAAATATTATTATTATTATTATTATTATTATTATTATTATTATAAAATACAAAAATGCATATACATTTTTCTGTCTCAACAAAACTTTCAGACAACTAATCTAAAAGCACCTGCAAAAATACTGACGAGAATGAAATAAGGAACACATACCCAGGTGTTAAATCCTTTGCAAAATGTATTATTCTGGTTCAGATATTGATAAACATGTTTTTTTCTGGCTTATTTTATTGATATTATATTAATCGATGAATAAAAAACTTAATTTTATTAATCGATTGACAGAAACAACAAAATACAAATTAGCACAATTAGTGATTTAGTGATTAAATAACCTAAATTACTACAGTACGTTAAGTTTAACAAAGAGACGTTATCTTGTTACCTTAGTTACTTTTATTTTGAAATGATTTTGACTCGCCTGCTTCCACGTTGCGACAGAGACGTCCTTGCTGGTGAAATTAATCACTATTTTAAAAGCCAGGAATTCGTTTTGCATTAAAAAGAAAAGATTTATTGGGAGAAATGAATATTATACGCTCAGCAGGCTTACGTTTTATGAAGGCGAATATTTTATATCGGTAAGTGAAGTGTTCGTGTGATTTTCTTCTAGATTTTGCACGACCTTCTGCGCGGATTCATTTGTTTTTAAAGTGGTCCGTGTCCGGTCTGTGCTTTGTGGCCCGTTTCTGGAGAGTGTCTCGACTCCCGTTGGTACGGACTTCCATAACGTTATGGTTTCCGTTATAATCTGTAAATACACGTTGCTTAAAGCTGTGAACCAGGTCTGGAAGCCCTTTTCGCCACTTGAAAATCATAGTAAAATCATTACGGGAAATTGAGACGCTTACTCGTAATTATTAGATACGAATTATAACTGAAATTACATGTTTATCGTCTCATATTTATCTCGGTAAAGTTATGTTGAGGTTGGATATTCAGATTTCTCCACTTGCTCACTGATAAGTATTAAATTCCCTGAAATTGTATGTTCTTAATCGTGGAGGAACAGACAAGAAACCTACAGTAGTCATATTTTGTCAGAATACAAGATCTTTTCATTTCCATTTGCATTTATTGAAAATAGCGAGAATGGATGCAGCTGGCGCCCAAGGCACTAAGGGACCACCCGTAATGTGCGGATCCTACTTTAAAAAGTCAAACAAGGAGCATGTTAGTGATACAGTGATGTGGAGCTTATATAATTGCTGTTGGGAAGCATCCATTTAAGTTGTATATCTAAAATCAGTTGTGGATATATCCGTCTAACGTACTACAGACCTTTACTACACACGACAACCTTTAGTTATGGCCTCATTTCACTTTTTTTAAAGCAACAATTAACAACTGTAAAACATTCACATGATCCATCCATCCATTATCTGTAACCGCTTATCCAATTTAGGGTCGCGGGGGGTCCAGAGCCTACCTGGAATCATTGAGCGCAAGGCGGGAATACACCCTGGAGGGGGCGCCAGTCCTTCACAGGGCAACACATACACACACACATTCACTCACACACTCACACCTATGGACACTTTTTGGAGTCGCCAATCCACCTGCAACGTGTGTTTTTGGACTGTGGGAGGAAACCGGAGCACCCAGAGGAAACCCACACGGACACGGGGAGAACACACCACACTCCTCACAGACAGTCACCCGGAGGAAACCCACACAGACACAGAGAGAACACACCACACTCCTCACAGACAGTCACCCGGAGGAAACCCACGCAGACACAGGGAGAACACACCACACTCCTCACAGACAATCACCCGGAGCTGGAATCGAACCCACAACCTCTAGGTCCCTGGAGCTGTGTGACTGCGACACCTACCTGCTGCGCCACCGTGCCGCCCCATTCACATGATATACAGATCTAATATTATTTTAGTGTACAAAGACACATCTGTCCAAACACTACAACCTTTAGTTTGGTAAAATACGCATTTGAATTTTAAAGCAACAAATCACTACTTTAAATCAGCTATATGAAATATGAGGTGCATTAGAGAATGGGTAACTGCTTTATGGTTTATTACATTCTGTGTACTGTTCATTTTATTGTTTGTCACACCTCATTCTACAAGCAAAGTAGAGTAGACCTGCTGCTATAAACATTTATTTCTCCTTCTTAAACGCAGGACGTGCCGGGATTTTATCAGCCTTTAGACTTCGACTATGAGCTGTTTTAACCCTGCACCGTGAACGAAATGTGTTTGTGTGCTACAGTCTTGGGCATCTTTCTACTTCTAAGGATTTATTTCTATTTATCCAGTCAGACTGTATTTATTTTTACCTTAACATATCAGTGTTTTAAGGTTACACAGCAGCTTCTTTTACCTGTTGTATTTGCAGTTTCGTTAAGTTAATATGAACTCAACATGTATAAAACTGATATCTCGCACACCAAAAATTACATTTCAGATAGCAAATATGTGACAATATTTCATTCACGCTCTTTCACAATGTCCACAGATGACATAAACACACTTTTCTTGTTGATAGCAATAACTAGCCAGTCTGCTCATTTATGTGTCAGCACCCATTACTTTCTGACAAAACAACAGAAACCCTGAAAAACCGCAGTGCTCAATGCACGTTATACGAGGATATCTATGATAACATATACCTGATTTAAACTAGATTATCAACATCTGGGATAGTGAGAAAGTACTCATATTAAAGCTCCTTGTTTGGGACTGTGAATTGTCCTATATGTGATAAATGAGTGCAGAGGTCACATACAATTCAAATCACACTCCAAATAAAAGGATACCTTGGTACTCAAGGTGCAGACAAGAGACTTTGCAGTATAGAGTTCTTTTGAAGAGGAGCTAATGAGGGCCAAATGGAAATTAAGGAGCAGAAGAGTTGGATGGAAAATCCAAATTCACAAATTTTTGCAAACTTTGAAAATGTGCAAAGAAAATCCCGAACAGAAAAAAAAAGCTCAGAATTTTTTACAAAAAACCCAAATATCGCGAAACAATTTGGCAAATGCAACAAAGGGATACGGGAAAGGGTTTTTTGAATAAGCACAGATCTAGTGTGTGTGAGATTAGGGCTGCAGCTAGTTAGATTTTTATATGATTATCCTGTTGATTAATATTCTGATTAATTGGTTTACCTGAAAATATATAGACACAATTTTTTATTAATTCATTCATTCATTGTCTGTAATCCTGTTACACAACACAATGTAAAAATCATCGGTTAATTTAGACTATGGTATAGTTCCTTTACTAGTGGTACTGAATATTACCCTGAGGCTACCATCAGAGTGAAGACAAAAGGAACCACCACAGTGACCATTTTTCGGAGAGTATACTAAGGAAACTAGTTTTGTTAGTGACCCTGCAAGATTCTCAGGCTGTAAATTAATAGTTTGTGACTTTAGTCTTTTTCAAGTCTTCTAGTGTGATTAGCATTAGTTTAACGTCTAGGTGCCAACAGCAAAAATGAATCAAATTGGTCCAGTCATTTGTCAGTCTAACAATTGATGTCATATGTAATTGTCTAGTCAAACCTGGTCAGATTACACCCATTTCAAAGTTAAAACCATACTGTACAAAAATGTTATTTGCAAAAATACTTTTCACCTAATGTATTATATTAGGAAATTATTTCAAAAAAAGTTTAATACTGAATGGGTTTATTTTTATCAGAAGCAGTATAACTCATTTAAAGAACTCTTACCTCTGAATTTAAACTTCCTTCACTGATCTATTGCCTGTCTCCACACATTTTTTAACACTAAAATATTGGAAGTCTGAAAATAATCTCAAGCACCATGTGCTTTACACTTGTGTGCTTCATGCAGCATAAGGCTGGAGCAAGAATCAGGAATGTGGAGAAACAGAAACACAAAGCCAGTCAGGAACATCGGCTGCTAGGTGCGAACATATGCTGGTTCGGGCAGCAGTCCATCACAGGGCAGCACACGCACTTCAAGGCACTCAGATGTACAATTTTTCATAGACTTTGGGAGGAAACATGAGCAATGGAGGAACATGCAGATTAGAACACACCAGACTTCTCACAGAAATTCACCAGTGGCAAGGGTTGAACACAGGACCATCAGATCCTGGAGATCTGTGCCAAATACATTCATGGTTTTTTTAAAAACACAGACACTGCACTTTGCATTAATTAAGTATATTAACTACAAGTCAAAATGAGCAAGCCATTAATTAATATTTGTGTTATGATGTCCAATTTCCAGGAATGATGGTGCCTCTACTTGCGTTCATTCGCACCCTTTCAGCTCCTGGATCTTAGAGCAAAGAACAGAAGCAGTCAAGATGACAGGTGTTGGGATTTATCCGTTACCATCCTGGCACTACCAGCAAGTTCGCACAGGCAAAAGAGGCACTGAATATCAACCAAAGAACATCAAGCGAAAGAAGACACATGGTTGGATCAAAAGAATCAGCACACAGGGCGGCATTGAGGTCATCCTACGCAGAATGCTTAAAGGACGAAAATCTCTTACACATTGACACTGTTTGGATGACTTTTAATGCAGTGTAAACTGATCTGGATACAGATATTCACTGGATTGCTGCTTCTGGAATGCCTGTTATGATGATCAATAACAGAATTAACACATTTTTAAACAAGCATTCTACAAATCTCTGCTACAAATAATACATGCATTTATTTCCGGCTCATACTCTTTCTGAACAGACTACAGTTACCGAGTGTGAATGAGACTTCTAACTCCAGTCCCTAAGAAGTCTATAATGCCTGTTATTCCAAAACTGTCTTTTCTAAACACATATATTAAAATATATTAATTGAAATAATTTCAATTAAGTTATTCATATTTTGTGACTTTTTTTATCCTGTTCCCGATCACAGTGTCCAGAGCTTACACCGAATCATAAGGAGCAAGGAACAAACACATGCTGGACAGGGTGCTGGTCGCAAACACACTGTCACCATCACATACTCACCCAGTCATTCTCTCTCACTCACTCTCTCTCTCTCTCACACACACACACACACACACACACACACACACACACACCTGTGGAGAAGTCTTTTGATTTAGATTCCAAAATACCCATGAGCTCTGAGTCCCAAATATTGTCTGGAAGTTTATTCCAAAGTTTGGAGGGACAGCCTGCTTTTCTCTGCTGAAGTCTTCTGAATTTTTGGAACTGATACAAAGCCAGTGTTCTTAGTGGATGGGATTGTTTGTAAAAGGAAAAATGTTCTTGCAGTTACTCGGGGGGTAAGGCTACGTAGGGCTTTGTATGTCAATAAATGAATTTTATAATAAATATAAAATTTAATTGGAAGCCAGTGTAACGCTGATAGGATCATATTGTCTAATTTTAGCAAGGACCCTTGCTACAGAATTCTTAAGTTAACTTAAGCTGAGCTACAACTAGTTAACAGAATTCTGAACTAGCTTTAGTTAACTAACCCTTTGTAACTGCCCAGTGGTAGCAGGTATAATGCGAACAGTACTACAACAGAACAAGCCTCATTTATGTCGAGAAGCAAAGACACATTCTTGATCAGAAGTTAAATAAATAAATAAATAAATAATTCAACAATCATTTGTTATTTTAACAAGTGCTGCCTTTGTGCTGTGGTATGGCCTGAATCCAGATTGAATGATTATATGATTCAATGAATGGTTCTATTATTTGACAGTTCAGTAGAATCAAGTAAAGGTTGTAGGTATGTGACTTAGATCAATGGTAGATTTTACTACTGGTAAAAGGGGTGCAATTATAACTGGTAGTACCTGTTAAGGAAGTTGGTTGGAATTGTGTGGAATGCGGAGTTAATGAAATTTGATTAATTTTCTTGTCTAATTTTTTATTTATTATTTTTTATATATATAATGGGCCCTTGCAACAACTAATTCCATCATGTGGCTATAGACATATTCATAACTGCAATATGATTAAACAATAAGTTTAATTAAAAAAAAGTATTTATGGCCATATTAAGGGACAGCAACACAACAGCAGGTCTGTTTTACTGTGGACTTCACTAACATTCCCAGGTTTTGTCCAAGATTGTATCAATTTGAATGCTGTCTTTCCACATGAATAAGTCACTAGTTTAACTTTTAGGAGGAAAGTGACAGTCAGCTGCCTGTCACAAGCTTATGGTCTGGGTGTCGTCAAAAACAGGACTTTGGTCAGTTAAAACAACAGACTATTTAACGTGCTGTGACCTTATATTATAATGAGAGCAAAGAGAAGCATATGACAGAACACTGAAGGTAAGCAATACATGAAAGTTTTTTATTTTTTATTATATTTACTATATTATAATAAATATTATATTTATTATTTTTTTATTATATATTTTATTATATTTATATTTGTTTTTTATATATATTTATTATTATATTGTTAAATGAACAAATACATACATGGTTGGCTGCATAACAGTTCTGAGGTGTAGAAATATGTAATCTGTAAAACTAAATGTGTTTAAATTGTTACATCTAGATTAGTAATTTAATAAAATATACCTATAGCTGATTCTCATGATCACTATATTTTAGACATTATAAAAATCAGCCGTAGTTCACAAATATTGACCATATGGAGTGGCAGATTTAGGCATTGGTGGCATCTCGCTGGAGCAGCACAGAGGGTGTACTTTGGTCCTTAGTACTACTTTGGAAAAACCGGAATTGAAAAACCAGCTGTTTCTCCGTTTTAAAACCTGATCAGAACATCTCATTTAAAATATCTAACAGAAATGGAATAACTGAGTTGTATTTTATGTATCCAATTATGAATTTTTGTATTGCTTCAACAGGAAATGAATGTGCAGTATGAATGCATGGTAATAGTAACAAGCCTGTATTATGTGTTTAAACAAGTTGCATTTAAAAATGATAAGGGAAATGGGCAGGAGAACTAATAACATAAGGAATAATAATAAATAAGGACACAGTTATGACAAAGTGGGTCCATGTACTTTCTTTTAATTTGATTTTCTATTTTGAACTTAAAATAGAAAATATACCTTTAGGAAACATTCTATAAAATATTTGTCTCAAACGAAAAAAAAAACACACAGATAAAAGCATTACTTGGAAAATTTTTTTTATTTCCTTATAAAAGTTTAATTTTATAAAAGTACTGATTAGACCAACAGTCCAATCCAGCGTCTCACTGGGGTCAAGCTATTCGCACTGTGGAAATATACGGACAAGCCATCTGTGCATCAAATTTGAATGCTGCAACATAACAGAAATATATATGTATGTATGTCACCACAAAGCAACACCATAGTAACTTTGCAATAATAGCTTTTAGTGTTAACAGTCACCTGGGATACAATCGCAACTATAATGTTCATAAACTTTCATAACAATTCAGATTGGCTCATGGGATGCTTTCTTGATTTTCAGGATCAAATTTAAGACTGTCTTTTAGATGACATCATCATTAAGATGAGCAGCACACTGACAAGAAGTCAGTCCTTGAAGAATTTACATGGGAGTCAAAAGTCATGTCTCACATCAGATGGTTTCTTGCTGGACAGAAGAAAGACAGTTTCTCAGCTTATCAAAAAGTAAGTTGAAACTATACAAAATAGCTCAAGAATATATACATCCTGTCTATACTTTGTTTAGAATCCTAAGATATTAGATCCAGCATTAGTGAAAAGACTCAAGTTTTCTATAGGGTATAGCAAAAATGAGGATGCAGTTTTTATAGACGGTCAAGAATTGAATGATATATATATATATATATATATATATTTTAAATACTGTATCCCATCTTTAATATATATCTGTATGTTGCACACATTTATTTAGGCAAAATACTCTTAAGTAATATCTTTTTGACAGGTATCAGAGCTGTACAGAACTCAACAGTTTTCACACTGAAGACGAGAGTTTAAAGGTATGATAGAGTAACTGAGTAAACTTTTTAAATATAAATTGCAAATTGCAAAAGAAGTGACTACACAAAATGAATTTCCAAAAATGACAAAATATTCACGCCAACAAATTCACGTCCCATTGCTTTGCAATTATGACCAAAATAATTTAAATTATATAATCTTCCGACACATCTCCCGCACAATGAGTGTAGATATTTCATGATTACCTAGAACAAACTGAATAAATCTGAGAAAGATTCATTAAGATGCATTGTAAAATATTATATGTTAGTGCAAAGAATCATCATTCAGACTAAACAATGCCTAACCCAAATGGCACACATATAGTGTCTAGAATATAACAGACAGCTGACATATGGGGATGCTGGGAACTCATGATAAAAACATTTTAATCACATAACTATGATTTCATTTTTCTTGTCCAAATGGAATTGTTTTTACACTACATTATACCAACTGAATACTTAAGGAGATTGATTAATTAATAAGTCTGTGGAAATAAAGGAATCTGATTCTGTAGTTTTAGGAGTCTTTAGAAAAAGGTCAATAAAAAAAACTCCCCTCACCAGATTTTGGGCACTGTAAACATATTATCTCACAAAGATTATAAAACTCAAAAGTTCTTAATCAAATGTTCCACCTTAACTATTATGATCTTGTGAGATTACCTCTCCGTTTAGGTCTGTGCAGGTCTGGAACAGAGAAATACTTGTTTTCCTAGCAAGCTACTAAAGTTTCCAAACCTTCTATAGTTATTTTTTATTTTAACATATACATTTAGAATGAAATGAAATACAAATACAGTATAAACAATACAATATTAATTATTATAAGTCAGTAATGCTGCAAATATTATGATTTATAGGAAAAATTTCAACATTGATTTATAAGTATATTGTTACCTTTTCACAAACATTGAACACTCAACAATGACAATTGGCATTATTTCAATGTTCAAGGTTGGGCAGGTGCCAGCGGGGTTTAGAACAAACCATGATCAGACTGATGAAAGCAAACTTCCTGTCTAACCAGAAGTTATTCTATGAACATGCTCCCTTAGAGAAATTTGCATGGTACCAGTGCATTGAGAGCCCTGTTTGAGTCCAAGATCACCCAGCAGCAGGCCTACAGGAGCAGCATTGTGACCCCAGATGCCAAAAAAACATTATCCAACGTTGCTTCAAATCCAGTGACATCGAGGGAATGGGACAGAGGCCAAGGATGTACTGTCACTCCAGCAAAAAAGGACACAATTTATGAGGTGTGCTTTTATAGTCAAATGGCTCTGTAATCTTTATTTGAATGCTTGTAGCTGGTAGAAATAATGTACTCTAAAGACACTATCACTCAAATGATTTCAGAAAAAAAAATACCATTTGGATGTGAAGCACCACATGGTTCACTCACTCCATACCAAGGGATTCGATTTCTTTCACATTTAGGGCCTATTCCACTAAAATGTACTACTGTGCTTCACATCAAAAATACTTTATTTCCTTATGGCAGTTTTTATTTTGACTTGATTTACTTGAGATTAATTCATAGAAAAATACATTCTAAAATCTAAACTTAAATGAATTTAAAATCTAAAAAAGTAACACCAAGAATTCAAAATATTTGACAGTAAATATTTTTGAAGATATTTCAGCCAAATTTCAATTATGGCAGTGAAAATTATTTTGGGGTGGCACAGTGGTGCAACATGTAGTGTCACTCTCAGGCCACTGCCTGAGAGGAGTCTGGTGTGTCCCCCATGTCTGTGCAGGTTTCCTCTAAGTGCTCAGGTTTTCCCCCACAATCCAAGAAACATGCTGGTAGGTGGATTGGCTATTCAAAAGCATCCAAAATTGTGAGTGTATATGTTAATATGTGACGGCTTGGCACCTGTCCAGGGCATGTACTTCGCCCCCAATGATTCCAGATGCACTGTGACCCTCAAAATGTTAAAGCAGTTACAGAAAATGAAAGAATTAATAAAATTGTTGCAAAAGTATTCACAAACATGTTGTATTAATAGATTGCTTTATTTTCATAATTTTTCTACATAATCACAAATCAATGGGTTCAGAAGTTCCATGTTGTTTAAGGTGGAATGGTATGTTTGAGGAATAGAACAATGTTTGTATGTGGCTGAACTTTAACTTGTCTGTGAGTCCTTATTTATTGTTTGAATTAACAGAGAACCTCATATGTAACTCAAGAGGTTTAGTTTTGTAGCCATTTCCTAAATTTGGAGATATTTCCACCTTTTGATCTTTTGAAATCCGAAACCATAAACATAAGCCAATGTTGCCCACTTTTGGATCAAGAATAGAGCAATATACTCATCTCATGTCATGCTTTTCAACATTTGGAGTTGTCTAAAATATTTCAGATGCCATTTCTCTCCCATGCAGAGAGAGAGAGAGAGAGGCTGATTCATGTTGTTCTTACCTTCTGATATAATTCTTACAATCTCTAAGTACCACAGATCAGATATTTGATATCTGCCCACATGGTTCTTTTTAATGTAAATTAATTCATTACAACAGAATCACAACTGTTCTGAAACTGAATGTGTAACTTACACATGAAAACTTTAGATTTTTCATTTTTTCATGATTTTTTCAGTCAAATACAATTTCAGGTGTCATCTGACATACCACTTCAGGATGCTTTGTGCCCTATCAGTGGTACACATACTGCAGTTTGAGAACAACTGCTTTAGAAAATGTGAAAACATAACTTGTGAGGGAGAATTTAGGGTGGCTGTTGTATGATATCACACAATACAACAAAACTAATCTTGCTTCAGACACAAATCTTTTGCCTGTGGTTGACTTCACAGAGGGATAAAATATCTAAAACAGACAAGTGGAGACTGAGTACTCCAGAACCTGTGAACAGAGCTTCCATTCTACAGAGTGGTGAGTAACGACCATGCTTATGAATTATACACTCTAAACATTGTGTCTTTGTATTAAAACTATTTTTCACAATTTTTCACGTCTTATTTTTATGTTTGATTGTTTTGCTAAATGGTGTAATAGTAACTTCGTTTGAATGTACCTCCTTACAACTTTCTGGATTATGGTTAAAAATCAGTTGCTATTTATGACCTGAGCTCTATCTTATGATCATAATAAACATATGGCACATGACACAATGTATCGATGTATCTATCTACAACCATATTTCCCAAACTGTGAAATGCAATGCAAAACGTAAATTAATGTAAATTAAAACAGAATGCCGCAGCAGGTAGAGTCGCAGTCACCCAGCTCCGGGGACCTGGAGGTTGTGGGTTTGATTCTGGTCTGGGGTGTGGTGTGTTCTCTCTGTGTCTGTGTGGGTTTCCTCCGGGTGACTGTCTGTGAGGAGTGTGGTGTGTTCTCTCTGTGTCTGCGTGGGTTTCCACCGGGTGACTGTCTGTGAGGAGTGTGGTGTGTTCTCTCTGTGTCTGTGTGGGTTTCCTCCGGGTGACTGTCTGTGAGGAGTGTGGTGTGTTCTCTCTGTGTCTGCGTGGGTTTCCTCCGGGTGACTGTCTGTGAGGAGTGTGGTGTGTTCTCCCTGTGTCTGTGTGGGTTTCCACCGGGTGACTGTCTGTGAGGAGTGTGGTGTGTTCTCTTTGTGTCTGCGTGGGTTTCCTCCGGGTTCTCCGGTTTCCTCTCACGCTCCAAAAACACACGTTGGTAGGTGGATTGGAGACTCAAAAGTGTCCGTAGGTGTGAGTGTGTGAGTGAATGTGTGAGTGTGTGTCACCCTGTGAAGGACTGGCGCCCCCTCCAGGTTGTATTCCCACCTTGCGCCCAATGATTCCAGGTAGGCTCCGGACCCACCTTGACCCTCAACTGGATAAGGGTTACAGATAATGAATGAATAAAACAGAATTCAACAATTTGCAAATCTAAAAGACCCATATTATATTCACTATAGAACATAGAGCACATACCAGATATTAAAGTTCAGACATTTTAACATTTCATGAAAAAATGAGCTAATTTAGAACTTGATGGCAGCAACACATCCTAAAACATTTGGGAGACGGCCATGTCTACCATGGCATAGGGACCTTTCTACATTTAACCATACTCTGTAAATGTATTAGAAGTGAGAAGACCAATTGCTGGAGTTTTGGGAGAGAATGTTGTCCCATTTTTGTCTTATGTTGGATTCTAGGTGCTCAATAATCCTGGGCCTTCTTTGCTGGATTTATCATGTTTTCTACTGGTGAAAAGTCAAGTCAAATTTATTTGTGTAGCATTTTTTACAAACTTTTGGTGTCACAAAGCAGCTTTACAGACATTTTTACACAAAATTTAAACAAATATCAAAATTAATATCCTCAGGTGAACAAGCCAAAGGTGAGAGTGGCAAAGAAAATCTCCTCAAAACTGGAGGAAAAAACATTTAATGGAACCAAGACTCACAAGGGGGACTCATCCTCCTCTGGTCAAACAAATTATAAACAATGAAGATTTCATTTAAAAATACAGGTTGAAGCAGCCTTGGAGTCTGTACAGATTGTGAAGCTCTTTAGTAAAGATCTGTGCTAAATGAGACCCATTACAGATCCAGGGGCTGCTGCATGGTGACAGCAGGGGCCACAGATGCGGAGTGAAGGTCTGGAGTGGAGCAGATAATGTGAATGGTAGCAGATAATGGGTCTCAAGGCAGGTGATCACGAGCCTCCGACAGCCAGTCTTCCATCAGTCATCTCCAGACAGGAGGGCAGTCTTTAACTCAAAGGATTAGAGAGGTGACATTAGTTTAGTTTGTAATTATGGATTATAGAGAAAATGAATATTGTCAGAGTGTGGCGAATGACTGCGGTAGATCTAACTACAAAAGCCAAACTAAAAGAAGTGAACCAGCAGGTAACACAGACCTGAGGGCCCCCTCAAACAGTGGAAACTCTTTGCTTCACTATTAACAAACAGTCTGTGAGCAGTGGGACAACAACACCAGCACCCAACCAACCGTATACCATCAGAGAGACAGGGTTTTGAATTGTGCACTGATGACTAGCTGGATGGTCTCTCTCCTTCTGAGGCCATCATCGTAACATGGAACTGTTCTATTTTGCCTCAGTCCACTTTAAATTAGCTTTGACCCAGAGAAGAGGGCAGTGTTTCTGGATCATTTTGACTTGTGTCATCTTTTTTGCACGATACACCTTTAACTTGCATTAGTGGATTGCTAACTGTGTTTACAATGATTTCTTGAAGTGTTCCATGTCCATGCAGTGATTTCCAGTACAGAATCATGCCTGTTTTTAATGCACTGCCACCTGCAGGCCAGAAGATCACATGCATCTAATATTGACCATCTGCCTTGTCCCTTGCACACAGGAATTTCCCCAGATTCTCTAAAACAGTTGATGATACTATGAAGATAGTTGGATAACCAAAGACTTCACAATTCAGCATTTTTATATGCAGTCGTTTGCTAATTACATTTGCCTATATTCTGAGAGACTGTCTCTCTAAAATGCCGTTTTTATACCCCATCATGTGATTTTGCTTGCAAATTGCTTCTCCAGCTGATGTTTTTTTTAGTACCATTCACACTTCCAGCCTTTTGTTGCCCCTGTCCCAACTTTTCTGAGATATGTTACAACCTTTATGAGAAACATTTTCCTCCCAAAACCCTGAATATCCTCTTCTTACTTCTCAGACATTTACAGGCATTTATTAAAAGAAGAGGTGTTGCTACACAGAGGTAGACATGGCCAGTTTCTTTGAGATGTGTTGCTGCTATCAAATTCTTTTTAATTTTCATGAAATGGTAAAATATCCCACTTTGAACATCTGACAGGTGTTATGTTCTATTGTGAATAAAATATGAGTCTATACGACTTGCATTGCATTCTGTATTTGTTTACATTTTACAGTGTTCCCAAATATTTTGGAATTAAAGTTGTACCTGTTAGCCAAATATTCTTCACTGATATTTCCAGTAATGAACAAAATATACCTTATAATGATGTGTTCAATTTGTTATTTAATTTTGATTTACAGTGTGACTTAATCTTAAATGTTGTAGATCAAAGGAGATCTTTACCATCAAGACTGAATAATAACAAATCTGGTCAAGGAACAAGTTATTCACCAGTCTCTATTTCAACTGTGAAAGCCAGGTCAGCTGTCTATTTGTCAAAAGTAGAAACTGCAGACTCCCTAGGACTCTCAAAACACCAAGTAAGTGCCAACCACCTAAGTATCTCCAGCACAGGCTGAAATTTTAGTTCTAAAGTTCTTGTTTTAAAGCCATCACTGCACTCACCTTGGTTGTTCCTTGGTTATTTACTCCATCCCGCACTCAGTCTACACACATGTGCATTAGGCTTCATACATAATCATGCTATGTATATTAACCCTTTGGCCTTTTAGAGCATATTATAACAAAGGCATTGTCTGTTGTGGGGAAATGCTCTTCTCTCATGTATTTATGTTTAGAATCTCAGTGTTTTTTAAGGTGGAATGGTCTGTTTGAGGGGAAAGGTGAAACAGAAAAGGAAGGATCTTTTAATTTTGAATACATTGTTGTTTTTTTCCAAAGTTGAAGGTTTGAACTTTCAGTTTAAGATTTATTTTCAAATGAACAAAACTTTTGACCTTAACATAGCTCCATAGTTCTCCAGTCCTCTGCGTTTGATTAATCGACTCCTAGGCTTCTTGGACCCACTTAATCCACAGGACAAATTTGCCAAAGTAATTATTGTATGCTGCTCTTGGAATGGCCCCTTCAAACTTTGACTTCAGACATTGTTATAAACTCTGAATATTCCAGTTTTAGCTACTTATTAAGATATACATCCATTTTTATATGTAATGTGTGATTTTATTTCCAGTTCCTGTTACGTGCTAAAGAATTCTGCTCTTCATGTCAGACACAAGTTTATCCCATGGAGAGAATTGTAGCTGAAAAATACATATACCACAGCGACTGTTTCTGCTGTAAACACTGCAAAAAGAAACTTAGGTGAGTGTTTAATCCAGTCAAAATATCTAAAACATTGTTGATATTATGACTAAACAGTTCTAAATGTGAATATGACTGTTATGGTTGAAACCTAATATATGAACAGCTAAGGTTACTGTGAAGTAAACATTAATGATTTTCTTCTTTTATAAATACAATTGATAACTAAATTAGGAACACCTACCTTGTATTAATTATTAGCTCCACTGATCACACAGAGGCACTTTGTAGTTCTACATTTACAGACTATAGTCCATCTGTTGCTCTCCATACTTTCACACCCCCCTTTCCCCCTGTTCCTCAGCGCTCAGGACCCCCACAGAGCAGGTGTGATGTGGTGGTGGATCATTCTCAGCGCTGCAGTGACACTGACGTGGTGGTGGTGTGTTAGTGTGTGTTGTGCTGGTGTAGAGTGGATCAGACACAGCAGTGCTGCTGGAGTTTTTAAACCCTGTGTCCACTCTCTGTCCACTCTGTGAGACACTCCTCCCCTGTTGGTCCACCTTGTAGATGTAGAGTCAGAGACAGTAGCTCATCTGTCGCTGCACAGTGTGTGTCGCTCGTCCTCTAGTCCTTCATCAGTGACACAGGACGCTGTCGGCTGGATGTTTTTGGTCGGTGGACTATTCTCAGTCCAGACACTGAGGGGTTTAAAAACTCCAGCAGCACTGCTGTGTCTGATCCACTCTACACCAGCACAACACACACTAACACACCACCACCACGTCAGTGTCACTGCAGCGCTGAGAATGATCCACCACCACATCACACCTGCTCTGTGGGGGTCCTGTGGGTGCCCTGATCTTTGAAGGTGAAATTGAGATAAGAAAGTATGCAGAGAAACAGATGGACAAAAGCTCTAATTTTAGAGCTGCAATGTGCTCCTGCGTGGTCAGTGGAGCTGATAAAACGGACAATGAACATAGAGAAAAGGTTAGTGTTCCTAATCCAGTGATTGTTCAGTGTATAAACCAAGGTTACACAATAAATGAACTTTTTGCATTATTGGCTTCATTGCAGCATTCACAATTATTCTACCCTCTATGGAGAGTTCTACTGTACAGCACACTACCAGCAACGCTTCAAGCAAAAGGGAAACTACAATGAAGTATTTGGATTCAAACAACACAAACATTCCTGGCATAAAATGACAGACAACCCCAAATCTGATACTAATATCAGTCCAGTGTCTAATCGTGAATTAAGTGTTTCACTTGTACAGAACAGAGACCGACTTGCTAACTCTAAAGCCTCCTCAAATACTATAAACAAACTGAAAATTAGCTGGCCACCAAAAGACAAAGAAACCAAATATATTGGCAATTTACAGGTTAATCCAAAGGAAAAAAAACATGAAAATTCCCTAGTACAATGCGGATCCAGATACATGCATAATACAGTAATGCTTAAATCTGGTCTGTATGAAATAGATAGAACAGTACCAACATCATCTGCAATACAAGAAAAGTCAAAACTATCATACACTCATTTTACAAGAAAACACATGAATACACCCCCACAATTTGCATATGAACGTGTGCAATGTGAAGACTCAGAAATATTCCCAGAGTCTTCTTTGCTTAAAGAAAGCACACACATACAAGGCAGTAAGGAGAATGATTTCTGCCATCAAGACTCTTCCTCAAATCAAAAATCTCAAACAACAATGAGAAGGTCTGTCCATTTTGCATCAACATTGAATTCAAAAGAAGATGAAACCATTTTTGAAAACAAAGCAGATGTGACTTCCTGTGATTGTACTGCGGATAGCAAGCTGACAGTCAATCAATATAATGGAGAGAGGAGCCTGGCCAAAGATGAAAAAATTGTCTCAGCAAATACAAAGTGTAAAAATAGTCTTAAACCATGTGATGACTCCAGTAATTATTCTGTTCCTGGTGTAGAGACGAAACAGGATATTTCACACCAAATTCATTCTAAGGTGCTTCAAGTACAACCTTTAGTAATGCCACCAGTAAAATCCGAGACTGAGAACAAAGAGAATATTTTAGAAAATGACAAGAAAATTATTGACTGTCAAGGTCTAAGTACTTCACAAAACACTGATAAACATGTTAGTACTAAAGACTACAACAAAAAAACAGCTGATAAAGTGGCTTCTAAAATGGGATCCTTTTTCAAAAGGAAAAGCCCACAGTTGAAAAACTTTACTTGTGCACCAAAAGACAATGAGGTGACTGAAGAAAAACTAAATGACACCAGTCCCAAGAATCTGTTAAGTAAACCCTTTAATTCTTGCTTAGAAAAAGACACAGGTCTGAAGGAAACAGAAAAGGTTACAACAAGCACAGGTGATATAGCAAATGAAAAGGAAGTAAAAAAGATAGCAATAGAAAAGGAGGATATAATGATTATGAAAACTGAAGGATATCATAGAACAGATACCTTCGGAGACAATGCCATAAATGATACCACTATCAGAGTTTCCGTGTCTTTGCCTTTGACACTCATTCAGTTATCAGAGTCTGACATGTTTAGGGAAACAGCATCTAATCAAAGTGATCTTGAGGAAGTGGACTGCAGTTCTGTAACCCCAGTAACTACAGAGGCAAGTGTGATATCTTCTATTCAGGTGGCAGATATATCAACTCAAGAATCCATATCTGAAAAATTAACCCTATGCACTTATCCTATGACTGTTTCAGAACACAAAACCTCACTGAATACACTTAGTGAAAATGTGAAAGAAATTCTCAATGTTGAGACATCTTCACAAGCATCATTACCTGACGAACATGAGTCAAAAACTGTTTTCAGTCAAAGGGATTTATTTGAATCAGCAGCAGAGGATGAACATTTTAAAAATGATATGCTCTGTTATAACACAGAACCTGCAGAACTCAGTGCTGGTTCTTTTGGAGCATCAGAATTAGGGATGGAAGAAAATGGAAATAATGCCAGAGACACAGTATTGTCAGTTCATAAAAATAACAATAGCATGACCTTAGATGTTCCTGAAATATTTTCTGTGGAGGATATACCTTCCAAACAAGAATGCATTTTAGTGTCCTCCAACCTACCATTTACTCAGAATGATACCTCAGGCATAAAGACAAACGGTAACAATCCAAATCAAAATTCTGAAGGACATCTGTATGATCAGCCATTTCAAAATGATGTCTTTGGAATGGGTAGCTTAGAGAGTCAGGTATCAACTCTGTTAAATACCTCTGATGAATTTGCCCAAGAGGTTTCAGATCAAGACCAGAGTGTGCCATTTCAAGACTTTGACAGGTTCAGTGCTGAGCATATGTTAACACCTGCATGGCACATGTCCGACAAAAGCATATCTGCACCAGGAAAAGGTCCTTCAGACCAAACTGCGATTCTTGGCCTTTTCAATTCTGAAATTGATCCACACTCCACTGCTCTTGAGAAAACCAATATTGATCCTTTTTCTGACTTCCAAAAGAATATATTTGAAAATAATAAAAACGAAATGAGCTCAGATGAATTTACCCTAGAACCAGCGACAACCAGCTCAGGTTTATTTGGGGACTTCCTTGGATTAGAAAGTCAAACTGTCTCATGCCCCACTGGGCCGAGAACACAGCCACAGGACTGGATATCTGACTTATTGGGCTGACAATATTATATTATATTTTAAAAAGTGGGTAAATAATCATTTATGATACTAGATCTATGATGCTAATTAGCTCATAATATAAGCTGCATTTATATCAGTAAAAAATATAAAAGTACATATCACTTTAAAAAATAATTCATTTCTAATCTGCCCTGTGAAGGACTGGCGCCCCCTCCAGGGTGTATTCCCGCCATGCGCCCAATGATTCCAGGTAGGCTCTGGACCCCCCGCGACCCTAAATTGGATAAGGGTTACAGACAATGAATGAATGAATGAATTTCTAATCTGTACATTAGTGAAAAAAACATGTTACAACAATGAAAACACAGCGGAAATATGAAAATTCATACACAGTGCAAAAGTGAGGAAGGAACACTTATCGATCCTATCAATAAAACTACAATAGAACACAGCAGTATTCACAAACCATATCACATAGCATGCACTTTTAAACGGGTCTCTTGCTTTTCTGAGTTTATGTGCATGACAACATTCTGTATTTGCCTCGTGTGGTGCAGAAAACTACACTTGCACTTTTAGTGCAAACATTGAAAATGTAAATGTGTTATACAGTTTTATTAATAGCTACTTAGTGATAAAATGCAACTAAACAATTTGTCTGGAAAAAGGTATGTGTTAAAATGTCTAAATAATTTTCAAAACAAAAATCAAATTGATTTCAATAAAATTTACTAAATTATTGCTAAATTATTTTTCTAATATTTATCAAAACATTCCTACTGTGTGAACATGGAGAAAATACACATCTGCAAATGGATATTTAGTTTTTTTTTATATAATTGATCACATAGCACCACTATATTTTTGAAGAATGTAGAGAATTAATTTTATTGTACGAATTCTGAAGTAATAGGACAATAAACTCTAAATATCTATTAAAATCTTAATCATACACTGAAAACATCTTTTATATTGAACTTTTAAAAGCTCATTTCACCACATTCCCACAGTATAAAGACCAAACACTGAGAACCTAGAAAAGTTTTCTTTATTAATATACCGTTGTGGATTTAAAGAAATAACAGGAAAGTTATTCATTGCAAACATTCTAGACTTATGTATTCTACATACTGGTTTTTACCTTTTGTTGATGTTTCATTAACCAGTACGACCTGTGAGGTAAGATTCTCAATATCTGTAGTAAATGTACTTCCAGAGATTTTTTTTTTATCTTATGTGTATAAAATAAAAGTACTTACAGTTAATTTCCTTGTTTAAAACTACATTATATGCCAACAATTATGGGAAACAATTTAAGCTTTACTTTATTAAAATTTTGGGAATTTTATTACAATGTTTTTTTGTTGTTTATTTGATTTTAAGAATTTTTTTATAATGTATGTCAACACTGCACATTTCAAAACATTCGGTATTTGTTTATAACAGAATTGGAACTGAATGGTTGCTGGTGGTATTGGCAGGAATATTGGTGGTTGGTTTGGGGAGTGGGGTGTGCTGGGAATGGTTGCCTGCTGCTCTGGGTGTTTTGATGGTTATACTGCTCATCCTGTTAATTTGATCATCACAATATTTAATATGGATTTGGGTGTCATTTCTCCTCAGTGTTCTCATGAATGTTGTTCAGTCGTTGTATACATTTTTATTGATTTATCTACAATAAATTATTAATAATCACTTATAGATTTTCTAAATAATTTCATGTATGTTGCCAAACGTTTGCATGCTTTCAAAGAGTCCAAGCACACGATACTGGAACTCTACTGTTTTACTCTAAGGTTTTTCTAGGCATTCATTTCTGTGCCTAAATTATTGGTCCAGACCAAACAGTAAGATATAGTGTTAAGTAATAATAAAAGAGTGGCATAGTGACATGAACTTTAAGCCTCCCATTTTTCAGGCACCTGACATGAGTCCTAATGTCCTGAAGGTGTGCACTACAGTGCAGGTCAATCCCCTCAAATAGGTTTGGTTAAGGTAAAGATATTTGTTAAAATAAATGTGTCGTATTTACTGTGGTGCTCTCAAAAAATCTATATAAACACACTGTTGGGTGAGAAGTTTTTTTTTGTGTCTGCTTGGGTTTCCTGCACTTTCTCCAGTTTCTTCCCACTGTCTAAAAACACATGCTGGTAGGTTGATTGGCTATTCAAGTGTCCACATGCCTGAATGTGAGATCAGACTGACTGGAATCCATCGAGTGTGCGTTCCTGCCTTGCACCCAATGATTCTGAGTTGGCTCCAGACTGTAATATGCCTGAACAAGATAAAGCAGGCACAGGAAATTAATGAATGACTCAGTCATTCAATCAATCAATCAATCAATCAGTCAGGCTAATGTCGAAATTCTGCGTTACTCAACGTTATAATAATAACGGTTATCTTTAGCTAGTGCTAATGTGAGAGCCCTGACCACTTTAATCTGGAATAAAGGTAAATTGGCCATCAATTCCTGCCAGCTAGAGGCATTAGTGGATATAATCATCCATATTTAAAACAATGTATGCACCAGTATATTTAATAGTAAATACAGATGGGCAAGGGGAAAAACACATTTGTAGTTGATTCATATATATCTTTTTAAAAATATTAAACCCTAGTGGACATGAAACATTTTGTCAGTAAACTGGATGTGATCAGTGTACAACAGCAGCAGTTACTGAGATGCAAAGCAGTGCACAATGGGTCAAAGGTGTCTTAAAGTCCTAGAAGTTCTCTTTATATAAAAATTGATTCTTGACTATCATTGACTGTTTTGCTGGAAGACACCAAATACACAAGGCTACTTTTTATCACACTCTAGAAAGTACAAGGTAAGTTCAGATGTCCTATTTTTAGCTGATTTCTGCAATATTCATGTTATTGTATGTTGTCATTCATAAGGACATGTATAAAGTAGAAACGGATTACCATAATATAGGTTTTACATGAATAGTATTTGACGTTTGCTTGTTTAAATTGTACTGGAATATCTATAATTTGTCAAAGATAACGGTAACAGGTGCAGTTTTGCATTGTGTTTTAGCACAAATGAATAGTACTGCAGTATTTTTCTGATTGCTGCAAATAAGCTGGATGTATGTGTCACGTGTTAACATCATGGATGTTTAGCTCACTCTTTGATGAAACTGATGAACTGATGAAATACGTATTTAATCTCTGTCGTTAAATGTGTTTGTGCAAAGTAGGTGACTACAGTTTCAGTACAATAAACAAAAGTCCCTAAAAGTAAGATCTGATTTCATTTTGGGTTTGGATTGAACGAATATTTGGTAAAATAAATAAATAAATAAATAAATAAATAAAAGTTCACAGAGCAACATTTTTCCGATGTTGTGCACCTTGTCTCTGCGGGGTCTAACGCCCTTTTCTTAAGTCACGCCCCAAAATCTCCAAGGGATCGGACAGGGACGTGGCCCTTTTCGTGCTTCACGTCGTGGGCGGTTCAGAAGTTTAGGTTTCCGGCTTAAATCACGGCACAGAATGCAATTGCTTTGTAGAAAAGGTCAGCGGCGTCCTGCTGCGAAAACGCTAAAGTAGGGAACAGGCGAACAAAACGAAACTAAACTACAGGAAAAAAGTGTATTCCATTTCGACTCCTGAAAACCAGGAAGCGATTTTTTTTAACCTGCGCAGCACTGTTTCAGAGGAAATAGCAGCAGTGAAATGAGATCGTGAACACCACAGGCCTACGACTTTCTCATCTTTTCGTGGCAGCAGAGGCATGTGGTCTATTGAACTCCGCACAACTCCAGAGTTTTCTGTTTCCTTGTAGTTACCGAGTGGACTAACGCTTCCGACATTGCATCTCGGTTGAACACCCAAAAGCGGTGAGTGGCATTTTTTCCCACAACACGCTAAACATGCGGGCGCTGTGTCGAATAATTCGCTTTTATTCAATCTAATATTTGTCAAGCTAAATTGTCTACAGCCAAGTTATGAGTCGAATACACGTAGTTGTTGCCATTTTTAGATTGAGTTTAGCTCCTTAGCCTCACCAGCGGCAAAGACTGACAATTTCCCTATTTTTAAAGTTTGACTTTAATTTACAACAACAATCCATCAGTACCGACTACTACTATGTTCGTGACCCTCGAAGTAGAAGTCTTCCGAACCTGCCTCTCATATCGGCTGAGTCGGTCAGTGCTCTTTTCTGTTGTTTTTGTTTTGTTTGTTTGTTTGTTTCCCGGAGTGTCAACCGTTTAAACCAAGTGTCTAGAACGGCACGTAAAACAAAATGTTTATACTGGGTGCATATAATAAATGTGTAAGTATTTTCAGACTGAGGCTGGTCCACGTTGTAGAGTTCCTGTTAATGTCGAGCAAACGACAGGCCTCATGGTTTAAAATAGGCGAATGTTTGAGGTTAGCGTAACAAATATTTGGACGTTTAACAAACGCACAGTGAATATGGGCCGTAGCTGATCGATGCTTTATCAGTTTGTGAAAACACAACCAGCACCCAGAGGTGAACGGTCCGGAAAACACGACAAAACAGGAACATGCACCGAGGAGTCTACTTAAAAAAAGAAATAAATTATATATATATATGTATATGTGTGTGTGTGTGTGTTAAGGAGGTGATGAGTTCATGAAATTTCCAGGTGGTAATTGGGTACAAGTCTGTAGCAAACGGATATGTTCCTGTACATTACTCATAATGTTTCTTTATTAAATTAATGAAATGTATGGTTGGCTCAGTCTGTTGCCTATTAACACCCATCGGACAAAGGGTTGTGGACATCTAGGGAATGTATATGGCATCCGTATCAAAGTAGTTGAGAACAGTATATCACTATTAACCAGAATGCACTTGGTTAAACATGCATTTCTCCAACTGCATTTACAAAAGCTAAAAAAAAATCTCCTAACCCAGTCTTCACTCGTAATGAGAGGATTGTAGGATGCACACAAACCTATAAATTCACTGTGACAAACAAACACAACTAATACAACATGACCCAAAAGTAAACTGCCATTACACACTACTACAATGAGCAGTAAACAAAATCCTTTCAGCAGTGGAGGCCACAAAACAGGCCAAGAGCTACTCCCCCCAGCTCTCCAAAGAACTCAGCCTGTGGCAGGACACACGAGATCCCCCCACCCGTCCGCCCCAAGGGTAAACTGTCCTGGCCCTGTGTTTAGCTCTTACAAGGGGTCGGCCTTTTTCCCAGCCGCATATGGTAGTTACAGTTTTGCGTTACTTCATGTCTTCAGGGCTCCTTCCTCTAGCTGTAGTTTTCTTGTTCAGCTCCTCCCCTGTAGCAACACTAGAATGATTATGTCGACTGAATTCAGCTGCATTTTGATCTGGTCCCACCCCTGTACTGTGCCTCAAGCCATAGCAGGCAGCATTCCTAGCTGCAGCAGTGACAAGTTTAAGCTGGTATCTAGCAGCATAGTGAAACGGGCGCCCATGATTGTACAAGTAAGCCACAACCTATGTCAGAGGTCTAGCCTTCCCACCACCAGTTCTGAGGTGAGTGTAGGTGGTGATGGTAAATGTTGCCTCACCTGCCCTGCTCCCCAACACTGGCTAGTCTTGTGCCCCCATTCTTTACAGCACCAGTAGGCAGGGTGAGGTGTTGACCGCTGACCACTAGTGATTTGGCATTTGTTTTCGTCTGCTACACCGCATGGTGCCACTCGCTGTAATATTACCATGCCCAGGATAAAGTCTGGGCAGCTGCACCCAGCTCGGAAATGTTACTTGTGGAAAAGTATTGAGGAATGCCTTCAGTGCCAGCTCACATTGGATGTGTCAGTTGATGCTGAGGTAGGATGCTTCATTATAGAGTTCAGCAGCCACATGAGTTTCCACAGCATTTTATAACAAGAGTGTATATTCACTTGAAGGTCCACTTTACCCCCAATGGGTCAGAGGATGATAAGTTTACTACCCATTCATTACATATGCCAAAGAGGGAAAGCACAGATAAAGGATATAAGACTGGATGGGTTATCTACATTTTGTCTTCAGGAATGCTTCAGCTAGGATTAGATGAGTTGGATAATGATGTTGTTGTATTAGGAAACACCTGTGAATTAAATATTGCTACTATATTGAGTTGAAAATAGAAATTTTGAGAGTAAAACTACTATTTAAAATGGACAAATAATTCTTGTTTAGAATGAAGCATATAGCAGGCATAAATCAAAGATAGATGGCTTAAAATGCTCATAATCTTATTTATAAATGTTTTAATGTGTTTGATATTAGTAACAGCAATTGAGATACAAATTGCTACGAAATAAGGCGCTCACATGTTTGGCACATACATGGTTAGCCTGCACCAGGATGAGGAGATGGTCATGGTACAGTTGTATGTGACTTTGTCAAATGGTGTGTGGAGTATCTAAGAATAATGACATGATCATGGATTTAGACAGTATTCTCATACACTTGATTACATTTTAAGTGTCAGACAGAGCAATGAGTACATTCTTACAAATATCTTGAGACAATAATTGACCCAGAATTAAACGGAATTTCATATTGAAGCTGTGTGCAGAAAGGGTCACCAGTGTTTGCTGACACTGATAAAACCATGATGACCTTTTACCGGAATTTTATGTTGTCAGTTGTATCCTTAAAGTTGGTGGTGTGGTGTGGAAATCTGACACTGTTTAAGTTAAGTAATTTAAAAACAGTTAAAGTGGATTTGATTTTGGCCGATTGCACTCACCTTTTCTATATTGAATTTAGACTGCTTCTGTCTGGGCAAAGACTTAACACTTCAAAATGTAAATCAAAATGATACAAAGACAGCTTTATTCCAGCAGCCATGACTCAGATAATAGGGCAAAGATGGCATAAAGGACTCTTATGTTTGTTTTCTTTTGTTGTTGCTTTTTTTTTTTTTCTCTCACTTGTTAATGTTTGGTAATGGGATGTTGACTTGTTTGCCAATTAAATTTGCTTCATGTACTGAAATGACTGAACATTGCAGTATATATTTCTAACACACATCATTTCTATTCATTCATCTGTGTGAATCTGAACTCTAGTGCTGTCTGTGTGTGTACAGTGTAGTTTTAGACTGATGTAGTTCACTGTAGAGGGACTGAGGAGCTGTGTGTGTACAGTGCAGTTTATGACTGATGTAGTTCACTGTAGAGGGAGTGAGGAGCTCTGTGTGTACAGTGTAGTTTGCGACTGATGTAGTTCACTATAGAGGGAGCGAGGAGCTGTGTGTGTACAGTGTATTTTGTGACTGATGTAGTTCACTGTAGAGGGAGCGAGGAGCTGTGTGTGTACAGTGCAGTTTATGACTGATGTAGTTCACTGTAGAGGGAGTGAGGAGCTCTGTGTGTACAGTGTAGTTTTAGACTGATGTAGTTCACTGTAGAGGGACCGAGGAGCTGTGTGTGTACAGTGTAGTTTGTGACTGAGGTAGTTCACTATAGAGGGAGCGAGGAGCTGTGTGTACAGTGTATTTTGTGACTGATGTAGTTCACTGTAGAGGGAGCGAGGAGCTTTGTGTGTACAGTGCAGTTTATGACTGATGTAGTTCACTGTAGAGGGAGCGAGGAGCTGTGTGTGTACAGTGCAGTTTATGACTGATGTAGTTCACTGTAGAGGGAGAGAGGAGCTGTGTGTGTACAGTGTAGTTTTAGACTGATGTAGTTCACTGTAGAGGGACTGAGGAGCTGTGTGTGTACAGTGTAGTTTGCGACTGATCTAGTTCACTATAGAGGGAGCGAGGAGCTGTGTGTACAGTGTATTTTGTGACTGATGTAGTTCACTGTAGAGGGAGCGAGGAGCTTTGTGTGTACAGTGCAGTTTATGACTGATGTAGTTCACTGTAGAGGGAGCGAGGAGCTGTGTGTGTACAGTGCAGTTTATGACTGATGTAGTTCACTGTAGAGGGAGCGAGGAGCTGTGTGTGTACAGTGCAGTTTATGACTGATGTAGTTCACTGTAGAGGGAGCGAGGAGCTGTGTGTGTACAGTGCAGTTTATGACTGATGTAGTTCACTGTAGAGGGAGTGAGGAGCTCTGTGTGTACAGTGTAGTTTATGACTGATGTAGTTCACTGTAGAGGGAGTGAGGAGCTGTGTGTGTACAGTGTAGTTTATGACTGATGTAGTTCACTGTAGAGGGAGCGAGGAGCTGTGTGCGTACAGTGTAGTTTATGACTGATGTAGTTCACTGTAGAGGGAGCGAGGAGCTGTGTTTGTACAGTGTAGTTTATGACTGATGTAGTTCACTGTAGAGGGAGTGAGGAGCTGTGTGTGTACAGTGCAATTTATGACTGATGTAGTTCACTGTAGAGGGAGCGAGGAGCTGTGTTTGTACAGTGTAGTTTATGACTGATGTAGTTCACTGTAGAGGAAGTGAGGAGCTGTGTGTACAGTGTAGTTTGTGACTGATGTAGTTCACTGTAGAGGGAGTGAGGAGCTCTGTGTACAGTGTAGTTTATGACTGATGTAGTTCACTGTAGAGGGAGCGAGGAGCTGTGTGTGTACAGTGTAGTTTATGACTGATGTAGTTCACTGTAGAGGGAGCGAGGAGCTGTGTGTGTACAGTGTAGTTTATGACTGATGTAGTTCACTGTAGAGGGAGCGAGGAGCTGTGTGTGTACAGTGCAGTTTATGACTGATGTAGTTCACTGTAGAGGGAGTGAGGAGCTCTGTGTGTACAGTGTAGTTTATGACTGATGTAGTTCACTGTAGAGGGACTGAGGAGCTGTGTGTGTACAGTGTAGTTTGCGACTGATGTAGTTCACTATAGAGGGAGCGAGGAGCTGTGTGTACAGTGTATTTTGTGACTGATGTAGTTCACTGTAGAGGGAGCGAGGAGCTTTGTGTGTACAGTGCAGTTTATGACTGATGTAGTTCACTGTAGAGGGAGCGAGGAGCTGTGTGTGTACAGTGCAGTTTATGACTGATGTAGTTCACTGTAGAGGGAGCGAGGAGCTGTGTGTGTACAGTGCAGTTTATGACTGATGTAGTTCACTGTAGAGGGAGTGAGGAGCTCTGTGTGTACAGTGTAGTTTATGACTGATGTAGTTCACTGTAGAGGGAGTGAGGAGCTGTGTGTGTACAGTGTAGTTTATGACTGATGTAGTTCACTGTAGAGGGAGTGAGGAGCTGTGTGTGTACAGTGTAGTTTATGACTGATGTAGTTCACTGTAGAGGGAGCGAGGAGCTGTGTGTGTACAGTGTAGTTTATGACTGATGTAGTTCACTGTAGAGGGAGCGAGGAGCTGTGTGTGTACAGTGCAGTTTATGACTGATGTAGTTCACTGTAGAGGGAGTGAGGAGCTCTGTGTGTACAGTGTAGTTTATGACTGATGTAGTTCACTGTAGAGGGACTGAGGAGCTGTGTGTGTACAGTGTAGTTTGCGACTGATGTAGTTCACTATAGAGGGAGCGAGGAGCTGTGTGTACAGTGTATTTTGTGACTGATGTAGTTCACTGTAGAGGGAGCGAGGAGCTTTGTGTGTACAGTGCAGTTTATGACTGATGTAGTTCACTGTAGAGGGAGCGAGGAGCTGTGTGTGTACAGTGCAGTTTATGACTGATGTAGTTCACTGTAGAGGGAGCGAGGAGCTGTGTGTGTACAGTGCAGTTTATGACTGATGTAGTTCACTGTAGAGGGAGCGAGGAGCTGTGTGTGTACAGTGCAGTTTATGACTGATGTAGTTCACTGTAGAGGGAGTGAGGAGCTCTGTGTGTACAGTGTATTTTGTGACTGATGTAGTTCACTGTAGAGGGAGCGAGGAGCTGTGTGTGTACAGTGCAGTTTATGACTGATGTAGTTCACTGTAGATGGAGCGAGGAGCTGTGTGTACAGTGTAGTTTATGACTGATGTAGTTCACTGTAGAGGGAGCGAGGAGCTGTGTGTGTACAGTGTAGTTTATGACTGATGTAGTTCACTGTAGAGGGAGCGAGGAGCTGTGTGCGTACAGTGCAGTTTATGACTGATGTAGTTCACTGTAGAGGGAGCGAGGAGTTGTGTGTGTACAGTGTAGTTTATGACTGATGTAGTTCACTGTAGAGGGAGTGAGGAGCTGTGTGTGTACAGTGTAGTTTGTGACTGATGTAGTTCACTGTAGAGGGAGCGAGGAGCTGTGTGTACAGTGTATTTTGTGACTGATGTAGTTCACTGTAGAGGGAGCGAGGAGCTGTGTGTGTACAGTGTAGTTTGTGACTGATGTAGTTCACTGTAGAGGGAGTGAGGAGCTGTGTGTGTACAGTGTAGTTTATGAGTGATGTAGTTCACTGTAGAGGGAGAGAGGAGCTGTGTGTGTACAGTGCAGTTTGACTGATGTAGTTCACTGTAGAGGGAGTGAGGAGCTGTGTGTGTACAGTGTAGTTTATGACTGATGTAGTTCACTGTAGAGGGAGTGAGGAGCTGTGTGTGTACAGTGTAGTTTATGACTGATGTAGTTCACTGTAGAGGGAGCGAGGAGCTGTGTGTGTACAGTGTAGTTTATGACTGATGTAGTTCACTGTAGAGGGAGCGAGGAGCTGTGTGCGTACAGCGTAGTTTATGACTGATGTAGTTCACTGTAGAGGGAGAGAGGAGCTGTGTGTGTACAGTGTAGTTTATGACTGATGTAGTTCACTGTAGAGGGAGCGAGGAGCTGTGTGTGTACAGTGTAGTTTATGACTGATGTAGTTCACTGTAGAGGGAGTGAGGAGCTGTGTGTGTACAGTGTAGTTTATGACTGATGTAGTTCACTGTAGAGGGAGTGAGGAGCTGTGTGTGTACAGTGTAGTTTATGAGTGATGTAGTTCACTGTAGAGGGAGAGAGGAGCTGTGTGTGTACAGTGCAGTTTGACTGATGTAGTTCACTGTAGAGGGAGTGAGGAGCTGTGTGTGTACAGTGTAGTTTATGACTGATGTAGTTCACTGTAGAGGGAGTGAGGAGCTGTGTGTGTACAGTGTAGTTTATGACTGATGTAGTTCACTGTAGAGGGAGTGAGGAGCTGTGTGTGTACAGTGTAGTTTATGAGTGATGTAGTTCACTGTAGAGGGAGAGAGGAGCTGTGTGTGTACAGTGCAGTTTGACTGATGTAGTTCACTGTAGAGGGAGTGAGGAGCTGTGTGTGTACAGTGTAGTTTATGACTGATGTAGTTCACTGTAGAGGGAGCGAGGAGCTGTGTGTGTACAGTGCAGTTTATGACTGATGTAGTTCACTGTAGAGGGAGCGAGGAGCTGTGTGTGTACAGCGTAGTTTATGACTGATGTAGTTCACTGTAGAGGGAGAGAGGAGCTGTGTGTGTACAGTGTAGTTTATGACTGATGTAGTTCACTGTAGAGGGAGCGAGGAGCTGTGTGTACAGTGTATTTTGTGACTGATGTAGTTCACTGTAGAGGGAGCGAGGAGCTGTGTGTGTACAGTGTAGTTTGTGACTGATGTAGTTCACTGTAGAGGGAGTGAGGAGCTGTGTGTGTACAGTGTAGTTTATGAGTGATGTAGTTCACTGTAGAGGGAGAGAGGAGCTGTGTGTGTACAGTGCAGTTTGACTGATGTAGTTCACTGTAGAGGGAGTGAGGAGCTGTGTGTGTACAGTGTAGTTTATGACTGATGTAGTTCACTGTAGAGGGAGTGAGGAGCTGTGTGTGTACAGTGTAGTTTATGACTGATGTAGTTCACTGTAGAGGGAGTGAGGAGCTGTGTGTGTACAGTGTAGTTTATGAGTGATGTAGTTCACTGTAGAGGGAGAGAGGAGCTGTGTGTGTACAGTGCAGTTTGACTGATGTAGTTCACTGTAGAGGGAGTGAGGAGCTGTGTGTGTACAGTGTAGTTTGTGACTGATGTAGTTCACTGTAGAGAGAGTGAGGAGCTGTGTGTGTACAGTGTAGTTTATGACTGATGTAGTTCACTGTAGAGGGAGCGAGGAGCTGTGTGCGTACAGCGTAGTTTATGACTGATGTAGTTCACTGTAGAGGGAGAGAGGAGCTGTGTGTGTACAGTGTAGTTTATGACTGATGTAGTTCACTGTAGAGGGAGCGAGGAGCTGTGTGTGTACAGTGTAGTTTATGACTGATGTAGTTCACTGTAGAGGGAGTGAGGAGCTGTGTGTGTACAGTGTAGTTTATGACTGATGTAGTTCACTGTAGAGGGAGTGAGGAGCTGTGTGTGTACAGTGAAGTAAATGACACCATTAAGGTTTAACAATATACAACATTTACTGCCACCTGTTGAATCCATTTGGCTTATGAAATTGGATATGCCATAAAGGAGTTGTAAGTTGTTTATAGTGCCTGCTAGGCACTCTGTCCTAGAGAGGCTTTTGTCTTGAAGGCTAAGCACCACATAATGGACCTCCATGAATATTCCACATTATTGTAGTTACTGACAGATATAAGTATGAATTAATATGAAAATAGCAGCCTAATTTGCTTTAAAACGGACAATTTTATTAAATTGACGGAAAAACCCGAGCTCGCTACAGAAATTCTTGAACGCTACCGTGACGTCACTGGTGGACAACAGCCGAACAACGCCGCGGTAAAACACTGTTATGACAGTATCTAGCTAAATAACCAACATTATTCATGACATTAGCCTAGCAATAAGCTAAACTCAAATGTAGAGGTACCGTTATTCTTGTAAATGTGATCGAAGTCGAACTCGAATTCATCCGACACTATAAACCTCCGTAATGCAGCTACGTAGCCGAGTATAATCTGAGACACCGAGTTTAGCGAGTCAAGCTAACGTTAACTAACACCAACTAAAACAGGCGAAGTGAGTGTCCTTACCCTGTTTACCTCCATGTTACAGAGGCTCTTGAACACCTTTCGTTGGTGTCCTTACATGCCCATATTGTTGGAAAAGCGCCAGTGAAATGAGCTACAGATAACGGAGTGAGCGGATGGTCCTTTCCAAAGTGCCCGTTTAAAGTGGACAAATTTAGTCCATTTTCTGGATATTTTTGGGATCTTTGGGCCATTTGTTCACAGATGTCCCACTGTACATTGAATGATTGCAGCCAAAAACAACACACCTTTTCCTCATTTTGCATTAAATTAAGTGCAGCTTCTAGAGTTGTTGTCCACCATCTACGTCACAGGCAAGACGCCTATTAGAGTTTCCCAACACCATTGGGGGGGGGGGGGGCAACGGTCTTTTAAACCTTATTCCTTCAATTAGTAAGAAATAACATGTTTTCTGACTATCAATAAACACAAGTTAGGAACTCAAATTCCATTTGTTTGACACTTTATAGCTGGTGCTTAGCCTTTAACTATGTAATTCACTGAGTATAATTGTTTTTTCATGTTCATGACACAAGCTTGGACTGTGAGTGACAGTATACACTATATGCACGCTTTCAGAAAGTGTAATCATGTATTGTAAATTTGCTGAGCCTGTGTATGTATTGTGGTAAGAGATTTGTTGCTTGAGCAGCTGAATGAGACTATTTCAGGGAGACTAGTGTGGTGAACTGATGTCATCTGTTAGCGAATACAAACAAACTGGAACACACAGCCACACACACACACTGAGCTAGGGGAGAGGTCAGAGTGCTGACAATGCCCATGAATAGAGCAATTCTCCTAGTCATGTGATATCACTGTGTGTAATTGTGTTAAAAGCAGGAACATTTTATTTTTATTATTATATTTTTTAATATACCCACATAACCCACTATAAAGTCTTTAGAGGAGGCCATGTGCCCAGAACATTAATACCAACTTCCTAACATTGTGTAGGTCCCCCTTATGAAACACAACTCTGACCCCTAGAAGCATGAACTTCACAAAACCGTGTCGTGGTGTGTCTGGAGCCTACCCAGAGTAACTGGGCACAAGGCAGGAACACGCCCAGCACAGGGCGCCGGTCCATCGCAGGGACATGCATTTCTGTATGCGCGTGTTTTCACTTACTATGTGCCCGACTGGTCTGTTTTGTTGTTGCATGTAATTTCATGCATGTGTGCACACAGCAAGACAAGTTCCTAGAATGTCCAACATACTTCTGGTTTAGAAAAAAATATCAAACACTACAAACATCAACATTATATGCAGAAACAAAATTTGGGACATACACATAAATAATAATTTTAAAAAGTAATTTATAAAAATGGGAAATGAACAATGTTCATGACATTTGTCTTTGTTTATGGGAACTACATAAGCACTACAATTGATGTTAAAACAGCAGGCAGAAAGCCAAGCAGAGGAGATGAACTATTCTTCAGTTCAAACTAATCCTGTAACTAAACCCTATTTTGAGAAAATTGTCACACTTTTCCCAAATGTAAATAAAACAAAATGTAAGGATGTGCTAATAATTTAAACACAACGTTTTAATTAAAAACAGCACAAAGACGTTTTATAGTATATGCCCGTTTCAAATTTGATGCTAGCAACATATTTCCTGAAAAGTTGGAATGGGGCGACAAAAGACTGGTACAGTTGTGTAACGCTACACCAAAAAAGGCATTTATTCTTTTGGGCATTAATTTGATGGGCAACAACTCTGTTAGTGATTGGGTTTAAAAACACACCTAAGAGAAGCTAAGTCTTTCAGAAAAAAACATGGGAGGGCTTCAACCACTCTGGGAAACACTGCATGGGCAAATCTGTTTAACATTTCTGAACTTAAAATAGTAAAGATCTTAAGGGCTTAAACTGTACAGTACAAATAATTAAAGGATACAGTGAATCCAAATATATCTATATGCCAAGGACAATGCCCCAAACCATTATTGTCCTGAGTCTATAAAGACTGTATAGCACATGTTTCCCTTTACTTCCTGGAGTAAATGTTACCCCACCTGTATTGTTTACACTCTGCATCTAATGCTTGTGTTTATTTGTATTTGATAATCTCTAGTGGGACAACTTCATCCAAAATGAATGGAGGGGATTGGGGGGGTGGGGCAGTTTGACTTTAGTATGTGTTAGAGGCAACTATATATCTTTTGTTTACCATAAGGCGGAGCTTTTGAAATCCACCTTTGTTCATTTGTGAGGTGGTATGTTATGATGCTAATTACCTCAGTGTCTTTGGGAGCTCTTTTTATTTGGAGTAACACTCAAGTGAAGTTGTAGTTTGTTTATTGGACAGGGCTGGAGGATTGCTACATTTACTTGATAGTTTTGGCCATACCTTTGTCATGTAGCTGCCTGTGGAGCTTTCTCACGTTGATATGTGATGGTTTAAGTGGTATTGCCTTATGATGTGAACACTGTTCCATGACAAGAATTGCACCATCCTTTTTTTTTTTCTCTCACTTCCCCCCCTCTACCCCCCTCGCCCATATGTTGCCACAAAGATGAAGTACTCCATCATCAAGGAAGTGTAGTTTTCTTCAGGACTTAATTGCCCAATATTACTTCTGGCTCCACAGAGGCCATTTATCTACACCACATTGCATGTTTGTTGGAGCTGGGCGTATTCAAAGGTGCCTTGGGCCACATCTGATTGGTGAGCATATCTGCTATGCCAGGCACGTGACACTTTAATTATTATTATTATTATTATATACCTTTTTTCACTTCTGCTTCAGTATTTTTAACAGCTAAAACATGAGTACCGTATTTTCCGCACTATAAGGCGCACCTAAAACACTCAAATTATCTCAAAAGCCGACAGTGCGCCTTATAATCCGGTGCGCCTTATATATGGACCAATATTGAGCCAGGTCTCGCAACTACGGTAAGCAGCCGCCTACTTCATTTTCTTCCTCGCGCGGTGCATGCTGGATATATACCGGTGTATATATATTTCATTTCCATTTGTTTTTATGTAAAGACCCCAAAATGGCTCCTATTAAGAGACACGCATATGACGCAGAGTTTAAACTCAAGGCGATCAGTCACGCAGAAGAACACGGGAATAGAGCAGCAGCAAGAGAATTTAACATTAACGAATCACTAACGAACGGGATTCGTGGATGAGGAATAACTTAGTAAAGTGAGCTTTACGTGTTTATTTTGTGTGTTGTGTGATTTTAACGTTTGAGCAACGTTGAGTTATTGATATATTGTTATCGCTTTGCACTATTTCGAGTGTTACTATATTGTGATTATTATTATTATTATTGAATCGAGGAAAAGTCCCCCCCCCCTACTATGTGGGGTATATTAACATTGCACTACATGCTTTACCTTAAACTACGCTGGGTTGTAATCTATTAATAAAGTTGAACTGACCTATCTGACTGTTTTGTTGACATTCCCTTTAGCGCAGCTCCATCTAATTGATGCATAACGTAACCCCCAGCCTCTACTGTAGCGTCTATTGTATGCGCCTTATAATCCGGTGCGCCTTATATATGGACAAAGTTTTAAAATAGGTCATTCAATGAAGGTGCGCCTTATAATCCGGTGCGCCTTATAGTGCGGAAAATACGGTAAATAAATGAATGCTTTGTGTTCAAGATACTAGCAGTTATACCTTTTTGTTTCTCTCAGTTTACTGCCGTACAATAGAAACTGCAGAAATAAATTGTTTGCTGTGTGAATGTATAGGGACACTTTCTCGTTACACCTACAGGAATTTTAATAACATTCCGTTCTAACTCCATAGGCATTACTGTAGAGTTAGTCCCCTTTTTTACAGCTGTAACAGCGTCTACTCTGCTGGACAAGAGGACCTGGCTAACAACCTCTGTTCTATTCTTTTAAACCATAACTGCATGGGCCTTGATTTGTGCACTGGTGCACAGTCATGTTGGAACAGGAAGGGGCTGTCCCCAAACTGTTCCCCCAATGTTGGGAGCATACAATTGTTCAAAATTTCTTGGTTTAGTCTTATATTAAGATTTCCCTTCATTGGAATGAAGGGGCCTATGCCAGACTGAGAAACAATCCCATGGAATAATACCTTGTCCATCCAACTTCACAGTTGACACCATGCCACTATGCAGGTAAGGTTCTCCTGGCATTCACCAAACCCATATCTGCCCATCAGACTGCCAGCTAGAGAAGTGTGATTCATCACTCGAATGAACATGTTTCCAGTGCTCTGGTGTCCAGCAGGCTGGTGCTTGGTGATTTAAGGTTTACATACCCCGGTCTGTTGTCTGCCACAACATGGCTGAGTTGCTGTGGTCCCTAAACACTTCCACTTTTCGGTAATACCACTCACAGTTCATTTTGGAATAGCTAGGAGCGAAGAAATTTCATGAGAACACATGATGTAACACCGACATCTTATTACAGTACCATGCTTAAATTTAGTGAGCTCTTTAGAATGACCCATTCTTTCACAAATGTTTATAAAGGCAGATTACATGGCTCAGTGCTTGATTTTATAAACCTGTGGCAACGAGACTGAATGAAGCACCTGAATTCAGTGATTAGTAGGTGTCCCAATACTTTTGCACATATTAGTGTAGGTCTAACTAGTGTTTCCTTTGTTCTCCCGAGTTGCTCAAAAAGTGATGTTAACAGGTGAAGTTATTTTTCTGTTTTCTTTTGTAAGGAACATTAGTCTTTTTGTCATTTTCAGCCAGAAGAAACATGTTGCTTAAATAGAAATTCACTACAAATCAGAATTCATCATGGGATATAATATTGTGCTTAACTGTAAAATACTACAGAGTAATTGCAGGGTACTGTAGGATTATTATTATCCATCCATCATGTTGGTACTCATCCACTTTGTTTTTTTACCTTCAACTCTAGATATGGTAATATTTTAGCATAATATAAAAACGTTTCAAATGAACGTTAACTTAATTTTAATTAACAGTGTAATTTCCTTTTAAATATTACAATCTTTCATAATCTCATCATCTCTTTTTGTAAATGGAAATTATCTGTATCTTTAATTGATTTTTCTGTGAAGTTTAATTATTGTCCAAGCTAACAAGGGTTTGTTTATAAAAGGTGCTCCTTGGTGGTATCCAATTTTTTTTCCTCTCCCCCTCCCCCCAGAGCTGAAAGACTCTTGAGCAACTGAAGACATGTACTGAGAAAGAATGGGCAAAAATTCCACTTGTCAAATCTGCAACAGTTTCCCAAATGATTAAGAAGCATATTTTAAAGTGTTTCAAGCTTCAAATGTAAATGTATTTATATTTACCGAATACAAAAAACATTTCACAGATTCTTGTTTTTATTGCGTTTTCTATATAAAAAAATCCCCACACATTTCTTCAGTTGTAACACCTTTGACTCATTTCAAATCTCTCCTCTAATAATATTCTTTGCTTAACCAGCTTTAATTTGACAGTAATAAAGGTTAGCATTAATGTTCGGAAAGACTCCAACCTCTCTTTATTGGGTTAGTTGCAAACTGCATGTTAATATTTGTAAAATCAAAACACCAAACATTTGTTTTCTATTCTTCTGAATATGTTTGCTCAGTTGTCACTTATTTTAATGTGAATTTTTCTCTGTTTCAGATGAAGCATTTCCTTCATATCTTTCAAAGAGATGGTTAGCAGATAGCCTCTGGATATAGCAGGTAAATTTGTGCATAAATGTGCATGATGTATACGTGTTTGATATTTGTGGAACATTGTGCAACTCATTCTGCAATGAACTACAACTAATTGGTGCTTGTTCAAATTGCGTTTTGAAGGCCTTGGCTCTAAAAGGGGTGCTATGTATATTTGGTCTCTATCTGGTTTATAATAAATTCCTTGCGTAGCCTTCCCTCAAATGCATGCATGAACACAAGAAGGGAGATGAATTTGGTGCCGTTGTGTGACTTGTGAATAAATTTCATATTGTTGCTGTCAAAAACTCAAAATATTTGTTCCTTTTTTGAACATTGGGCCTCATTCATGAAACGTGAGCAATGTTTTCGTAAATATCTGGATTCATCAAAATGTTCGTAGGTACGAACGAAATTTACACCTGCTCCTGAAAATGCGTAAAGTGTGCATAAATGTAATGAAAAATGCTGAAAGTATCATCTGACCTGACTGAACATTTTAATAAAAGTTAATAAAAAGTAATTAAAATGCATAAGCTAAATAAATAAACAACAAATGATTTAATAATCAAATTAAATTTTACATAACAGTCCTCTTCATAATCCAGCCTGTTATTCACAGTAATAGCTCAAAAGTGAACTTATACTGATGTTTAAACTTCCCAAAAACACACCAATACAGTCTAATAGTTGCTTACTATTTCATACCACCTTAAAAATGACAGTTATTTCCAAGTGCTAAGTTGAGTTCTTTAAGGTTTCAGTTCCACCTTAAATGCTGCCGCTATATTAACACACTCTTACTAACCCTAGCATATTTGAAGTTTTTGAAGTTTCGTTTCCTTTTTCTTCTATTTGACCTTAAGGACTTAAGCTGTTACAAAACCAGACAAATGCTGACTTGGACCCTGGAGGGCTGATCACAAAGATATTTGTTAATTATGTTCTGATAATTATTTTATGTTTGTTTATATATTGTTTTTTAATAAATATTGTTTGTTTACACCACATTGTGTTCTGTTTATGACTGGTCGTTAATTCTTAAGCCAAAAAATGGAGGGACTAGTGGAGGGTCAGGTGCAACTGTCAAAAAATGGTCACATTTTGGCTCATGCTTAGGGTGCAAGAAAGTCTGGATCGGCTCTGTGTGCAGGTGGCTCTTTTTCTTCTTGCTCTGGGTCCGACTCAGGATCGAACATATAGATAGAGCCTCTGTTTTCTGTCATTTTCACATGTGGTAAATGCTTGGCTTAAACATGGGATGGGTGGGGCCTGGCCAGCAACAGCTTATTTGCGTAAAAGTGCCTTCACAACGTCGTCCACCCCCACAATTTGTTTGTCAAGGCTTCCAATGTGTTTGTGCGTGGCTTTCTGCTATGTCCAGTGACAAACATACGCTCTGAAGTATAACCCTGTTTTTAAGGTGAGCTGTGTGTCGTCTGAGTTTCCCCATGGCTATGTGTACACAAGGTCAGAACATGTGCAGCCTATGCTTGTAAGCAATGTTTTGAATCATTGATTTGAATTTGTACTTGATTCATGAACTGATCACTCAATGAGTCGACTTGACCATCCCCACCCTCGTCAACAAAGGTACCACCTTAACTAATTTTCTGCAGGAAACCCTGCCTTTAAAGTTTGTAACCGGTGTTAATGGCTGATGCTGCACTGCTGGATTTAACTTACAGCTCGGCACAGAGAACATTAACGTCTTTGGAGCTGATACAGGTTTATGGTTTATTATCTGATTGATGTCTCTCTGGTCAGTTCACTATCGAGATCCATTCTTTTGTATTTGTACATCATTTTAGAACCCCTGCTCCCGAACCTGTGCAGGAGCTGTCCGCGTTTGGCTTCAAGGACTTGAACACTGGAAGGCTTAAAGCATTAATTTATAAGCCCTCAATCATCCAAGCATCATCCCAGGAATTTTAAGCTTGGCCAAAATGACACAATCGCAGTGTTTTGAGTCTCGTGCGTTTACTCTGCGCCCCGTCTCACACCTCCAATGCTTGCTTCATGCTTCATTAAAAACCCGTTTAAAGGAGCTTTTGCAAATTATGAACAAATCCACAGGCATTTATCACTCTGAGGGAATCAAATGGCCCAAAACTCATGGAAGGATTTTGTTTAAAATAAACAAATAAATGAATAAAAATAGCATATTCTTGATATTTTCTTGATCGTATGAATTTGTGAAGTCAACAGCACACTTTATTTAGCATAATGATAACCTCAAATAAAACTTCACTGCCACAAGGAGAGAAGTTAAAGGTTAAACCGATACATTAACAACCAGAATATCACTACTGCGATAACGTTATTTGTTTTTATTTTTATTTGAGCACATAATCTCTTACTGCTTATCTATTACTACTCATTTTTCTCAAGTGCCTAAAACCTTTTGTACAGTATTAAAGTGTGAAAGTATGCTTTGCTATACTTTCCCAGTAAGTGAGAAAAACCTACATGAGAATGAATCTAAAAAGTGCAGATTTAAATGCATTTCAATAAATTTGGTTTCTGCTCAGAACACTTGTTTTCTTTTGATTTATTGTAGAAATTAAGGCTTTTTGCTGTGTCTCCTCAGTCCAAGCACTTCCTTATTATTTGAAATTCATGGGTGGGGATTATGTTAATTGTGAAGAAACCTGCACATCCACCCAATTTGAGAACATTTGGTATTCCCTAACATACACAAGTTCTGCTAAAAGATTTGGTGTTTGCGCAGCATTCATTAATCTAGCGGAAAGTTTTTGGGAATGTCTTTTATGAAGCTTTCATGAATGAAGTCCATAATTTCAACAAAGATGTTTGTGGATTTTTATTGTCCAGTGATCCAGTACAAATACTCCAGAATGACTTGGAATAATCTCTTTATATTTTCACTTTCAAGTAAACAAGATTTTTAAAACTTTTATTTAGTAGATACTCGTTTTTCTTTGGACAATGACAGATTATAACATACTAGCCAAATGCATCCAAAATGTGCCTGAATCTGAAAGCGGATGTACCTGGTGGGCCATCACAACATATATTAGACACCATATTACAATGAAAATATCCATCCATCCATTATCTGTAACCGCTTATCCAATTTTAGGGTCGCGGGGGGTCCAGAGCCTACCTGGAATCATCGGGCGCAAGGCGGGAATACACCCTGGAGGGGGCGCCAGTCCTTCACAGGGCAACACAGCCACACACACATTCACTCACACCTACGGACACTTTTTCAAGTCGCCAATCCACCTGCAACGTGTGTTTTTGGAGCATGGGAGGAAACCGGAGCACCCGGAGGAAACCCACACGGACACGGGGAGAACACACCAACTCCTCACAGACAGTCACCCGGAGCGGGAATCGAACCCACAACCTCCAGGCCCCTGGAGCTGTGTGACTGCGACACTAACCTGTTGCACCACCGTGCCGCCCACAATGAAAATATATATTTATTAAAAAAAACTTTATTATTTCAGTTTGAGCTAGACCAAATCATTTGGTCAAGAAATGAAAGTCAGAATGGATGGAACATTTTTATCCATGGGGTGGTTCTTCCCCATCCTTTCCTATATGTGCATGTGATGGTTGATGTGCTATGTTTAGGGTCCCATGGTTCAGCTGTGGTGGGCTCTTTGCCATGCCTCCCACCATGATGGATCAGCTGGATGTGTGGGCGGATCCAGGGCTGGAGGGAGGCGACCAGGTGACTGTGGATTTCCTGTTGCCTACTGGATTATACATTCAGATGGATGTTCCCAGAGAGGGCACAATCCAACAGATCAAACAAGTGAGTGGCCTTGAAAGAATGAATGAATTAGAAAACAACGTGGGGTGGTGCATGCACACACATTCATTCATTCATTCATTCATTTTATATATATATATATATAAAATAATCTTCCACATTTTAACCCATCACTTGCAGTGAATACACAGACACCACACTAGTGAAATGGGGTCAGTGAAAACACACCTGGAGCACCCATTGCTGCACCTGTGTATATATGTTATGCCTTCAGGATTATCAAAATTGTTCAGAACACAAAAATGAAGGAAACTCATACTATTGGTGCAACATGTCCAGACTTATATGAGATGAATGTGAGTGAAGAGTGAAAGCAGTACTGCCCTACAAGTGCCTTACATACTTGGGAACTGTTGAAGAGCCAGGAAAATTTTTAGATTTCCTGCTGAAACATGTTATCTAAATTCCTTACATTTATGGAACTGTTTACATCTGTAGTATTCTGCTAGGATAATTACAAGACTAGTTAGTTAGTTGCAAGATAGTTGCTCTATCCAACTTAAAAAAAAAAAAAAAAAAATCTTTCACAGTGTTCTTTAATGCTGAAAAAAACAGTGCAGATATTATTTGGATGCATGGAGTCACTGAGGCGGTGGTAGGAAGTATGTCACGCTGATATGAGTGGATCTAATAGCAATCAATTGGAGTTTTTTAAACTGCAGCCACTCTATTAGACACACCTACCTAGTTCCTAGTAGATCCACTGTGTAAAGGAAAAGGGCTGTAGTTAAAATTAGTATTAGTATTTAGGCTGTAGTTAACCGAGCTTATAGTAAACGATAATTAAAAAAACGAACAGCTAAAGGGAACTGATGGATTTTAAAAGTACCTATATTATTTAGTGCTCTTAGATCTTAGAAGGTTTATAAAGTTTGGCCGTCTACTCTTAGTTCCTTGTATTAAGAAAAACACTGCAGGAGGAAGAGCATTTTCTCACAAAGCTCCTCAACTCTGGAATAGCCTTCCGTTTACTGTTTGGGGCTCAGACACACTCTCAATCTTTAAATCTAGATTAAAAACCTACCTTTTCAAACAAGCTAATCTACACTATCATGCTTGGCCATGCTGTTTTGTCTTAAATTAACTCTGCATCTACTTTTACCCTCCCTCAGAATCACTGACCACCTCCTCCTTCCTCAGACTCATATCACTAATATTCTGCCTTCACATTACTATAACCCATTTATCTGTCATCAGTTAACTTTTACTTCTGTTCTGTGTCTCTGGTGTCGATCCGAGGAGGATGGGTCTCCATATGAGTCTTGGTTCCTTCCCAAGTCTCTTCCTCGTGTGCTGACTGAGTTTTTCTTTGCCGCTGTTGCCCTTGGCTTGCTCATAGGAGGCTTGGACCCGGATCTCTGTAAAGCTGCTTTGTGACAACTTTCTGTTGTGAAATGCGCTATATAAATATAATTTGATTGACAGCTGAACAATAGCAGAGTGCTTGGGGTTGGTACTAACAGCACCGGCGCTTCTAGTGTTAATTTACATTAGTATTTCTCATTGAATATTTTTACTTTAAAACACCCATTACTTACATATCCACAATGAATAATTACTGGAAATCTGAGGCATTAAACTATTTGCATAACTCGTTTCTATCATATAACAGATTATTTTGACTTTGTTTACATTGTATTGATTTAAATATGCAGGAAGTCTATGTAACCAAAAGAAATCATCCATATCATCCTATAGCAATATTTTTGATTAATATAAATTGATTGCATTGAGCAACTAGCAAACTAATAAGATCTGATACTGATGTTGTGTAATTAGTACTGGATCATTAAACCCACTCCAGTTTGTCTGAACTTGGCTTAAAGATTGTAACTCCTTTAAGCTTGGAAGTTTTATACTCTTATATCCCACACTTGACACTGGTAAAGCGACCTTGAGCTCATGTACAGGTTCTCCAGAGTGTCCAATTCCATGCTCTTCTATAGACATCATAGATAAATGTATATCTTTGTCTACATGCATCTTAATTTAGTTGAATTCACCACTTAAACGCCTACACCTTTTGGCTTATGGACCTCTATTGTTCCTCAAATTTACCATTACACTTAGTGAAAGTGCTTTTTTTTTTTATTCTTCTACAGATGTTGTGGAAGCAAGCACAGGAATACCCCCTCTTCTCTCTGCTTGGGGAAATAAATGGTCACATCTTTGAATGTGTGAACCAGGCTGCAGTTCATGAAGAGCTGGAGGATGAGAGCAGGAGGCTATGTGACGTTCGACCATTTTTACCTGTTCTCAAACTCATCACTCGCAACTGTGGACGTGCTGAACGCCTGCTTGACTCCAAGATTGGTGTGCTCATTGGAAAAGGTACTATGAATTGTTTGAAAACTTTGTTGGCAAATTTTAAACATGGTCACATCTCAGATGTAATATGTTGAGAAATACATACCTGCCTTTCAGAATTAAATTACAAAATATTTGTGGTTAATTAGCCAACTGGGCCCTGGAGTACTGGAACTAAACACAGTCCACCTCTGCATCAAGGAATGAAACACTAGATCTAAACTGTATCAAATGAGTTTCATCTTGTTTTCAAGGAAAAAGTTACTTAAATTTATCATTGCCAAAAAGAAGTGGACCTAGCAGACTGTTCTCAACAACATATGCAAAGCCAAATTCTGTCATAGTATGGGTAAGAACATATCTTTTGATGTGGAGAAGTGCATTCAGATTTTCGAGACACATGCTGCCATTAAGGTGTTTTCTTAATTTCATTTTATTTTAGTAAGTCATTGCCAGACCTAATTCTGCCCATGCTTCAGCAGTGTAGCTTTATATTCACAGATAAGTTATGACTGAAATGTCTGCTGTCCAGATTTTTCTTGTGATCCACAATAAAAAGTAAAATTAGACAGTTGAGCAGCTGAAGTCTTGTAACAAGCAAGAATGGGCAGAATTTCCATTTGCGAAACTTCAACAAATAGTATCCAGAATTCCTAAATTATTAAATAGAGTTGTAAACATGCCTCTGTCCTAAATTTTATGGAGTGTGTTGCAGACATTAATTAAAATTTTGGCCATGGGCCACCAGTAATTTCTACTGCCAGTGTAAAATGAATTTAAGCGAGACTCGGTACTAGGTTCGCTTGTATTCAATATATCAGTGACACAGCTGCCTACTTTTTACAGTGCACAGTAAACTTTTAAGCAGGTGACAACTCTCTGGTGATTCTGAATGGGAAGAAGTAGGTTTTTGCTCTCTTTTGATACCTTACCAAAAGTACTTTATAAGCACAAGTCATATGCTTATCTTGTCAGTAAACTCCTCAGTAAATTAAGGCATAATCTCAGGTCCTTGTATCCCAAAAAAATAAAAAAATAAATAAATAAATAAAATTCCCAGTGCATACTGGGAAAAGTAACATGAGACTGGTCTTTTATTAATAATTGATGAGGGTGATGTACAAAACAGACATGCACTTACCAGTCCATCAGTTCTGGGAAACTGAAAACTTACCATGATCATTACTGAAAAATAAACAAATTAGCAATTAGCAGGGTCCTCTCTGTCCCTGTGGGAAGCGGGGGGACATTAGTGCACACCGCATGGATAATTTGATTTTGAAGCAATATGATGCTATCCAGAAAATATCAGCCTGTTTTTCACTGCAGGGGAAAACGCTTCTTCTAGTACGCAGGAAGAAAGCCATATATCAATTCTATGCAAAGAAATACTCTCAGCCTGAGATCATCTTCTCTGGGCCAAAAGACAGTATACGTTATAGTGGTCAGATGAGGCCACATATCAGGGCTTATTTTTAGGAAAAAGGGAAACAGGTTCCCTGTGCCAGGATCTCTGAAAGAATCATCCACACAGTTCTGTGCAAAAATATCAGTATTCATTGTGATTTTAAACATGAAAATGCCAAGCCTCATTCAGCAAATTCTAAAACAGCATAGTTTTAAAAACAGTGTTTGTGCTTGATTGGCCTGCAATCTAGATCCATTCATTTCCTTTGGATCATAATGATGAGAAACAGACAATGGCAATAACCTTTGAATAGCTGAAGACTTAAATCTGGACTGGGCAAATATTCCACCTGAAACACAGTTCAGTTAGTATCCCCTGTTCGCAAATGAATAAAAATATTTTGCCTTTAAAATTCTGATACATGTTATTTCAAGCATTTCTATGATTTCTAGAGTGTATGGTTTCCTGATTCACTTTGGTATAGGCACTTTAGTGTATACTTGATAAATACTCTGAAAGCACCTTTTGTCAATGGGCAAACCATTCTGAAAGTTGTGGATAGTTTCGGCAAAGCTTATTCCTGTCCCACAGAATGACTTTGCCCTTGTGCACAAAGTAAGGTCAATAAAATCTTTGTTTGACTCAACCTCCTGGGATGAATTGGAATGTCATTTGCAAGCCAGGCCAAACCTAGTGCAACATCATCTCATAAATGTTGTTTATTAGGATAAATTCCCACTGGTGCATTCCAAAATTCTGTGAAAACCTTCCAAAAAATGTGCTGACTATTATAGCTGCTAAAAGGGGGACAGACCCATAAAGATACCCATGGCTTTAGACCTGATATACAACAAAGTTCATATAGGTGTGATGATCAGGTGACCTTAAAATTTGTCCCTGGTCATATAGTGTAAGTCTGTGCTTAACTAATACAAAGCTTTTACTGAATGCCATCTCACCTTTTGTATTCAGGGCTGCATGAGCTGGATGGCTTGCAGGAACAGGAAGTAAAGGATTTTCGGTCCAAGATGCAACGAATCACTGAAGAGAAAATGCAGAGTGTGCAGATGATGTCATGGATGGAATGGCTTCAGAGCTGCTTCTCTCCTCAGATAGAGGTGGGGCCACTTAATGGGTTCAATGACCGGAATGAGGGTGACATCAAAATCACTATGCACTACAACCAGTCCCAGGTACAAACTTACTTTATTGTGCACACATCCAATACAGTCAAACACAAAATAAATGTGGATCGTGCAATTATTATTTATATTCCTTACATTCCTTACATTCTCATCCTCCCTGCCCCCATATTCCACAGGACACTGCAAGTCTTAAAGTGCCATTGAGCTGTACTGTAGCAGAGCTGATGGAGCAGGCTCTCCGAAAATGGCTGACCACTCATAGCTCAGAGGAAAACAAAGGTTGCCTTGCTGAATATGTCCTGAGAGTCAGTGGCAAGCTGGAATTCTTGTTCAGAGAACATGCACTTATTCACTACAAAGTAAGTATTAAAAGGAAGCTGAAGCCAATAAGTGGGGTATCAATATATTCACAAAATGTATACATTGTTTAAAGGTAACATTTAAAATGCTTTATGAATTCACAGTTAAATTCATAAAGTTGAAATATTTACTTAATCTTGTGCAAATCCTTCCCAGGATATTGGAAGCTCTTATAGCTGCAAAGAGTGGATGAAGTCCACATTTAATGCCTATGGATTTTGAATGGGATGTCATAATCTCGTGTAGCGGTAAATTGTAGATTGTAGTCCCGAACACTTGACTCCATATAGTTTACAAGGTACATTTTGTATACATATATAAACCTAGAACCTTTCCCTGGATCCAGGCCTTGGGGTAGTGTCCGACAGCAAGCGCCTGGTGGCTGGGCAGCCCACGTGACCCAGCCAGGCTCAGCCTGAAAAGGCAGCATGGGAAGATCATGTGGGCTCACCACCTGCAAGATCCACAGTAGGGGTGTGGTGCAATGCCCATTGGGCACAGAATGGAAATTTGGGTTGTTGGGCGAACTCTCCGTGATCATGTGAGGAGCTCAGTGATTAGGGTGTAGCTCGGAGTAGATTCACTGCTCCTTCGTGTTGAGAGGAGCTGGTTGAGGTGGTTCGGGCATCTGATAAGGATGCTTCCTGGCATTTAAACAATAATATAAAAAAAATTATTAAAACAAGTTGCCTGGGTAGGTCTGGAGGCTATTAGATCTTAGATGTATGAGGTGGAGTGAGCTAGGATTGGATCCAAATTCTGCAGGAACTTGTATTACCAGGAGAGGGTCCATGTCTAGTAATCTAAAGTTTTGTTCAGTCAACTTATCTATTCTATCCAGTTTTATTTATAGAGTGCTTTTCACAACAGATGATGATACAACCAGTTTTACAGAATTAAATCCTAGCCCCAAGCAAGCAATTAAAGGTGACAACGGCAAAGAAAAAAAAAAAAGTATCAAGGCTTGATATAAGCAGTATTGTCAACCGAATGCCAGTGATACCACCACTCACATATCAGCAAAAAATTTCATCAGTTATCAGAACTTAAGTTTTACCTCAAATCAAATTGTTTGTTTGTTTATCTGCAGTATATCAGATCATGTTTGCTAGCTCAGGAGATCCCCCACTTGACAATGGTTCATTGCAATGAGGTGAAGACCATGTTTGAACACGAAATCAGCACCATTGGATCTGTGCTTACATGGAAGTCCTCTAATCCTCCTCTCCCACTTCCCCCTAAGCGGAGAGGGCAGTCAGTAAGTAACATTTTTAGAAGACCTTATCTATAAATAACACTGAACTTGAATCAATTAAATTACTCAATTAAATAGCTATTTAATGCACATATAGTATCATTTCTTGTGACTGGGCAGCTATTTATTTTTTTACATAGCATTTTTCCCTGGAGGAAAAAAGTTACCCACTAATAGCATGTAGTACCTCCAGGAGCACAAACAACTGTTGTCAGTCATTTTGGCATTAACTAGCCAAGGATTAGTTTCTTGATGTAGGTGACTCAATGTTTGGTCAGATTTTGTGGGTACCTTCCCTGGCATTTTACTTGTTGTTCCTTTGGTTTAATTTCACAATGATTCAAATCAGAGGATTTTGTAGGCCAGTCTAGATGTGTGAATTTGCAGTCATTTTGTCACTTTAACTCACTGACCCATTTTTATGTAATTAAAACACCCCCAGAGCAGAGCATCAGAGCCTCTTCCAGCTTGAACCACACCTTGCATGCTGTCCTCGTTGAAAGCTTTCTGAGGTCTATGATGAATAAGACTCTTAGCATCAACATATAGGCAGAAATGAGATTTGTCTGACCATTTCCAGTCATGAACAGTCCATTTAACTACCACCTTCAATGCGCAAAGTGCCTTTTTTCCCTACTCCAGGGAGTGGCGTGTGTGTGTAAACAAACAAACACTTTCTATGTTGTTTCTTTGCAGCAAATGCATATATGTGTTTGGGATGTCCAGTCTCTGTTTAAAATTACTTTAGTGAAGGGCATTAAGGTCAATGCAGAAGAGACGGCAAAGGTAAGTCTCAGTGCTTGTTGGTTACATTTGGTCATATTATAATAATAATAATGTATGATATATAATAAAATCCAAATAAGTATAATAATATATAAGGTTTAAAGATTTGAGCAATTGTCTGTCTCTTTCCCAGGTGCAGGTCCGTGCTGGGCTGTTCCATGGTACGGAGATGCTGTGTAAGACAGCAGTAAGCAACGAGATCAGTGGTCGTTCTGAGTATGTATGGAACAGGACTTTAGAGTTCGACATCTCCATCTGTGACCTGCCACGCATGGCTCGCCTCTGTTTTACCATCTATGCCGTGATGGACAAAGTCAAAAAGCAGAAATCTACCAAAAACCCACAAATTAACAAATATCAGACTATCCGAAAAGCAGGAAAAGTGGTGAGAATTTTGCAAGAGAATTTTGAGGAGTTCTGAATTAGATGGGGAAGAAACAAAGATTTTATTCTATTTCATCTCTTCTTTTTATATATAGCATTATCCAATTGCATGGGTGAATACAATGGTGTTTGACTACAAAGGACAGCTGAAGACTGGTGACATCATCTTACATACCTGGTCCTCTTTTCCTGGTGAGACAGCTTAAACTCATGTGGGAATTTGTATAATTACTTCTACTTCTGCTGAGGGTTGGGTAAATATGAATTTTACAGGGGACTCTACAGTGCCTTGCGAAAGTATTTGGCCCCCTCGAACTTTTCAATCTTTTGCCACATTTCAGGGGACACAATTGTGGAGTAGAATGAAATTTATTGGATGTGTCAAACTTTTTAAAAAAAATAAAATAAAAAAACTGAAAAGTGGGGCGTGCAATATTATTCGCCCCCCTTGTGTTAATACTTTGTAGTGCCACCTTTTGCTGCAATTACAGCTGCAAGTCACTTGGGGTATGTCTCTATCAGTTTTGCACATCGAGAGACTGAAATTCTTGCCCATTCTTCCTTGCAAAACAGCTAGAGCTCAGTGAGGTTGGATGGAGAGCACAGCAGAGCAGAGCACAGATGAACAGCAGTCTTCAGCTCGTTCCACAGATTCTCGATTGGATTCAGGTCTGGACTTTGACTTGGCCATTCGAACACCTGGATATGTTTTATTTGTGAACAATTCCATTGTAGATTTGGCTTTATGTTTGGATCATTGTTGGAAGATAAATCTCCGTCTCAGGTCTCTTGCAGACTCCATCAGGTTTTCTTCCAGAATGATCCTGTATTCTGCCCCATCCATCTTGCCATCAATTTTGACCATCTTCCCTGTCCCTGCTGACGAAAAGCAGGCCCAAACCATGATGCTGCCACCACAATGTTTCACAGTGGGTATGGTGTGTTCAGGGTGATGAGCTGTGTTGTTTTACGCCAAGCAATTTGACTTTGGTTACATCTGACCAGAACACCTTCTTACACATGTTTGGTGTGGCTTGTGGCAAACTTTAAATGAGACTTTTTCTGGATATTTTTGAGAAATGGCTTTCTTCTTGCCACACTTCCATAAAGGGCAGATTTGTGCAGTGTTCGACTGATTGTTGTCCTATGGACAGACACTCCCACCTCAGCTGTAGACCTCTGCAGTTCATCCAGAGTGATCATGGGCCTCTTGGCTGCATCTCTGATCAGGCTTCTCCTCTTTCAAGATGAAAGTTTAGAGGGACAGCTGGGTAGATTTGCAGTGGTCTGATACTCCTTTCATTTCAATATGATTGCTTGCACAGTCCCTTCCTCGATCAAGGCCTTGTCGTGGCGTCGTCGGGAGCTGTTAGCTCCCAGTAGGGTCTCCCATGGCAAACAGGTCTGGAGTGAAGATCCAAACAAACATGATCCAAAAGCATTCCTATGAGTACACCCATTAAAATTCAGTGTACCCTGCCCGGGAAAGGGTTACCGGGACCTACCCCTGGAGCCAGGCCTGGGGGTAGTGTCCGACGGCGAGCGCCTGGTGGCCGGGCAGCCCACGTAACCCGGCTGGGCTCAGCCCTAAATGGCAACGTGGGAGGATCATGTTCGCTCACCACCCGCAAGATCCAGAGTAGGGGTTCGGTGCAATGCCCATCGGGCACAGAGCGGGGGCGAAGGGGCCCCTGGCATCGTGGAACTTGTCAGCGGAAACTGGTTCTTGGTACGTGGAACTGGGGGGGAAAGAGCCAGAGCTGGTGCATGAGGTTGAGAGATACCAGCTAGATATAGTTGGGCTCACCTCTACACACAGTGTAGGCTCTGGAACCAAACGCCTCGATAGCGGTTGGTCTCTCTCCTACTCAGGAGTTGCACAGGGTTAGAGGCGCCGGGCGGGTGTGGGGATACTCACAAGTCCCCGGCTGGCGCCTGTACAGCTGAAGTTTGTCCCAGTAAATGAGAGGGTCGCCTCAATGCGGCTCCGGCTTGCAGAGAGGAAAACTTTGACTGTTGTGTGTGCGTATGCACCGAACAGCAGCTCAGAGTATTCGGCCTTCTTGGAGGAACGGACTGCCTGATCTAAACCCGAGTGGTGTGATGTTGTTGGACTTCTGTGCTAGCCATGGTTTGTCCATAACGAACACCATGTTCGAACATAAGATTGCTCATAAGTGTACTTGGTACCAGAGCACTCTGGGCTAAAGGTCAATGATCGACTTTGTGGTTGTGTCTTCTGACCTGAGGCCGTATGTTTTGGACACTCGGGTAAAGAGAGGGGCTGAGCTGTCAACCGATCACCATCTGGTGGTGAGTTGGATCTGATGGCGGGGAAAGCTGCCGGACAGACCTGGTAAACCCAAACGTATAGTGAGGGTGTGCTGGGAAAAGCTGGCAGATGACTCTGTCCGGATGGATTTCAACTCTCACCTCCAAGAGAACATGTTCCGGAGGAGGTAGGGGGTATGGAGTCTGACTGGACACTGTTCCGGACCTCCATCGTGGAAGCGGCTGCATGTAGCTGTGGTCAAAAGCTTGTCGGTGCCTGTTATGGCAGCAACCCAAGAACCCGTTGGTGGACACCGGGGGTGAGGGAAGCTGTCAAGCGGAAGAAGGAGGCTTTTTAAGATTGGCTAGCTCGGGGAACTTCCGATTCTGCGGATGGGTACCGGCAGGCGAAATGGTTTGGAGAGGCCATGGAGAATGACTTCCGGGCGGCCTCAAAGAGGTTCTGGAAAACACTCTGATAGCTCAGGAGGGGGAGGGGGGACACTTTCCAAGCTGTGCTCAGCAAGGATGGTGAAACTCTGAACTTGACTGAGCGTATTGTTGGGAGTTGAAAGGAGCACTTTGAGGAACTCCTTAACCCGAGAGACATGCCTCCTGTGCAGGAGGTAGGGCCAGAAGTGTCTGGGGGGTCAGATTCCATTTCCTTGGCTGAAGTCACTGAGGTGGTGAAAAAGATTCGCAGTGGCAAAGCTCCAGGAGTGGATGAGATTCGCCCAGAGTTACTGAAGGCACTCGATACTGTGGGGCTGTCTTGGATGACATGCCTATACAATATTGCATGGACCTCGGGAACGGTGCCTTTGGATTGGCAAACCGGGGTGTTGGTTCCTATTTTCAAAAAAGGGGACCGGAGAAAGTGTGCCAATAATCGTGGCATTACACTTCTCAGCCTCCCGGGGAAAGTCTATGCCAAGGTGCTGGAAAGGAGAATCCGTCCGATAGTTGAACCTAGGATTTTGGAGGAACAATGCGGATTTCGTCCTGGCCGTGGAACTATGGACCAACTCTTTACTTTTGCACAGATGATTGAGGGGGCGTGGGAATTTGCTACTCCACTCTACACATGCTTTGTGGATTTGGAGAAGGCATATGATCGTGTTCACCAAGAAATTCTGTGGGAGGTGCTCCGGGAGTATGGGGTGCCAGGGTCGCTCTGGCGAGCCGTACGGTCCTTGTACTCTCAGAGTATGAGTTGTGTTCGCATCCTTGGTAGTAAGTCAGGCTTGTTCAGTGTGGGCATTGGACTCCGTCAGGGCTGTGCCTTATCTCCACTCCTGTTCCTGATATTCATGGACAGGGTGGCGCGGCGTAGCCTGGGGCAGGAGGGCTTCCGTCGAGGAGCTCAGGAGGTGGCATCTCTGCTTTTTGCGGACGATGTTGTTCTTCTGGCTTCTTCACACGGAGGCCTCCAGCGTTCACTTGAGCAGTTTGCAGCCGAGTGGGAAGCGGTCGGTATGTGGATCAGCACCTCCAAGTCTGAGGCCATGGTTATCTCCCGGAAACAGATGGCATGCTCCCTTCAGGTAAGGGGTGAGAACCTGCCCCAAGTCAAGGAGTTCAAGTATCTCGGGTTCTTGTTCACGAGTGATGAGAAGAGGGATGGTGAGATTGACCGTAGGATAGGTGCAGCGGTAATGCGGTCACTGTACCGCACCGTTGTGGTGAAGAGAGAGCTGAGCCATAAAGCAAAGCTCTCAATTTAGCGGTCAGTCTACGTTCCCACTCTCACCTATGGTCATGAGCTCTGGGTACCGAAACCGAAAGAACAAGATCGCGGATACAAGCGGCCGAAATTAGCTTTCTCCGACGGGTCGCTGGGCGTACTCACCGTGATCGGGTGAGGAGCTCAGTGACTAGGGAGGAGCTCGGAGTAGAGTCGCTGCTCCTTCGCATTGAGAGAAGTCAGTTGAGGTGGTTTGGGCATCTGATCAGGATGCCTCCTGGATGCCTCCCACTGGAGGTATACCAGGCACGTCCAACTGGAAAGAGGCTCCGGACACGCTGGATGGATTATATCTCCCGGCTGTCCTGGGAACGCCTTGGGATCCCCCAGGAGGAATTTGTGGATGTTGCAAGGGACAGTGACGTCTGGGCTTCTTTGCTCGCCCTGTTGCCACCGCGACCCTGAAATGGAGAAGCGGAAAAGAAAATGATGATGATGCTTGCACAGTGCTCCTTGGGATGTTTAAAGCTTGGGTAATCTTCTTGTATCCAAATCCGGCTTTAAACTTCCTCACTGAACTTCTGGAGTGAGTTTGCTGCACTGAAAGTAAAGGGGCAGAATAATATTGCATACCCCACTTTTCAGTTTTTTTTATTTGTTAAAAAATTTGACACACCCAATAAATTTAATTCCACTTCACGATTGTGTCCCACTTGATGATTCTTCACAAAAAATTTAAATTTTATATCTTTGTTTGAAGCCTGAAATGTGGCAAAAGGTTGAAAAGTTCAAGGGGGCCAAATAATTTCGCAAGGCACTGTATATACTGTGTAGTGTATGTTTAAATGTTTTATTAATGTCAGATTGAGAAGGCAAAGTTGTGTTATTAGTTGGTTGTCTTTTTTTTTTGTTTTTTTTAATTTATAACCTTATTAGATGAGCTGGAGGAGATGTTGAACCCTATTGGAACAGTCCAAACAAATCCATACACAGAGAATGCCACAGCACTTCACATCTGCTTTCCAGAATACTCTGTGCATCCTGTCGTGTTTCCACCTTTTGACAAAGTATGTATATACAATACAAAATAAAATATATACATGCCTCATTTCCAGGAATGTTGGGATGCTGTGCGAAATGTAGAAACAGAAAGCAATAATGTGCAAATCAGTTAAAGATTATCTTGCATTCATTCTTTCATTGTCTGTAATCCTCATTCAGTTCAGGGCGGTGGTGGGTCCGCAGCCTAAATGAAATCACTGGGTGCAAGGCAGGAACACACCCTATAGGAGGTGCCTGTCCTTCACAGAACGACACGTACAAACACATTCACTCACACCCCTCACACCTAGGGACATTATTTAGTTTTTAATTTTGGATTCACCTACCTACCAACATGTGTTTTTGGACCGTGGGAAGAAACCGGAGAACCTGGAATAAAGTTAAAGATTATATTTAATTAAAGATTTTACATATACTATATTAAATAAGGCATTATTGCACATGTTGAAACAAGACACACACACACATATATATATAGCACATTTAAAAGACAAGTGTCAACCAGAGTGCTGCAAGAAAATAGCCAAATAAAGAATGAATTACAAATTAAGGTAAAATTTCCTATTCTAAGGAAGCTTAGGAATATAACCAACAGAGGTGTAAATAAGAAAAACATTTATTTTATTGTTGTTTGAAAACATATACCTATTTGAATTTGATGCCAGTGACACATTACAAAACATTGAGCCCACTGAGCTCTGTTGCCAATTTCAGTCAAAAGTCTTTGTCTGTCCTCATAAAACTAAAAAGAGCATAATGCACAAAGTAGAAACAGGTATCATCATTGAAATTGTAAAATCATGCTGCTTCATGAGTGAAAGTGCACAAAATGTTCTTATTAAAAGAAAAAGTTTGGAATTAACTGACACATTATTCATTCATTATCTGTAACCCTTCAGAATCTCTTTATTTCGCCAGGTATGTTAAACATACTAGGAATTTGTCTTGGTGACAGCAACACATGTATGACATGTAACACGTACACAGACTGTTAACAAAACTTTAAAAGAGGTACAATAAACAATAAATAGACTAAAGAATACAGTTAAGTACTAGAAAAAAAAGAGCGTTAAGACATAAATTAGACAACATAAAATATAAAATCTATACTGTACAGATATGAGTATGAATATAAATGTTTCCAAATATTCCTGAAGTAGGTTATATTATATATTGTTGTAGGAGTTACAGAAATAGAACTTCTGTACAGCTGTGCAAAATAGCATAGTGCAAGTGAGTAAAGTGTCCTGTTCAGTGCAGTTAAGTCCAGTCGGTTTAGTTCAGTGGTTTGGAGACTCAGAGGTGTTCACTGTGGTTGAGGAGAGCTACAGCTCTGGGAAAGAAGCTGTTAGCATGTCGTGTTGTGCTGGTTTTCATGGTCCTTAGTCTTCTACCAGAAGGGAGAGTCTGGAAGAGGTGATGTCCAGGATGTGAGGGGTCAAGCGTAATTTTGCAAGCGCGTTTCCTCATCCTGCTGGTGTGGATCTCTTGAAGCATTGGCAGGTTACATCCAATGATCTTCTCTGCTGATCTGATGATGCGCTGGAGCCTGGCTCTTTCTTGTGAGGTAGAGGAACCAAACCAGGTGGTTATGGATGAGGTGATGATGGACTCGATGATCGCTGTGTAGAACTGGATCATCAGGGTCTGTGGCAGGTCAAATTTCTTGAGCTGTCTCAAGAAGAACATTCTCTGCTGAGCTTTCTTGGTGATGGAGATGGTGTTCCTCTCCCACTTCAGGTCCCTGGATATGGTGGTGCCCAGGAACTTGAGTGACTCTACAGTGGAAACTGCGGTGCCATTGATGTAGAGGGGGGATACAGGGGGTGGGTTGCGTCGGAAATCCACCACCATCTCTACAGTCTTGTCTGTGTTCAGCAGCAAGTGGTTGTCACTGCACCAGGACACCAGCTGACCAACCTCCTTTCTGTAAGCAGACTCATCACTATTGGCTATGAGACCCACCAGAGTGGAATCATCTGCAAACTTCAGGAGCTTTACAGCTGGTTCCTTGGAGACACAGTCGTTGGTGTAAAGGCTGAAGAGAAGGGGTGAAAGAACACACCCTTGTGGAACTCCAGTGCTGAGTGTTCGAAGGTCTGAGGTGTGTTTCCCAAGCCGCACATACTGTCTTCTGTCTGAGAGGAAGTTTGCAATCCACTGACACATGGAGTCCGGCACTGACAGCTGGGACAGTTTGCTTTGAAGTAGCTGCGGCACAACGGTGTTGAAAGCCGAGCTAAAGTCAACAAACAGATCCCGAGCGTAGGTTCCAGAGCTGTCCAGATGCTGAAGGATGAAGTGGAGAGTTAGGTTGACCACATCATCAACAGATCTGTTTGCTCTGTATGCAAACTGCAGGGGGTCTGTAATGGTCTTTAGGTGGGCTAAGACCAGGCGTTCAAAGACCTTCATGACCACAGATGTCAGGGCGACAGGTCTGTAATCATTAAATCCAGTGATGGTGGATTTCTTGGGGACTGGAATGATGGTGGAGGTCTTGAAGCAGGCTGGAACACAACGGAGCTCCAGTGATCTGTTGAAGATGCTGGTGAAGACTGGTGCTAGTTGGTCACAGCAGTGTTTTAGGATGGATGGAGAGACTGAATCAGGTCCCGGGGCTTTCTTCACCTTCTGTCTGCTGAAGAGTCTGTGGACGTCCTGCAGGCTGATGGTGAGACAAGCTGGGGGTGGAGGTGTGAGAGCCAGTGTGGGGGAGGAGGGGGGTTGATGATCGGGTGAGAGAGTCTGCTGATTGTCTATTGTTTGAAATCTGCAGAAGAACTCATTCAGGTCGTTGGTGAGCTGTCGGTCGTTCAGGTGGAGGGGGGGTATTTCTCACCTTGTAGCCAGTGAGAAGCTGAAGACTGTTCCAGGCTGACGATGGGTCGTTAGCTGTGATGTGGTTATTCAGCTGCTCTGAGAACTTTCTTTTCGCTGCTTTAACCCCTTTCTCCAATCTGTACTTGGCTTTTTTGTAGACAGCTCTGTCTCCACTCCTGAATGCGACCTCCTTCTCTCGCCTAAGCTGTTTCAGTTCTATAGAGAACCAGGGTTTGCTGTTACTGTGTTTAACACGTGTTCTAGTTGAAATACAGCTGTCTTCACAGAAGCTTATATATGACGTCACAGCGTCTGTGGATTCGAAGCAGCCCTGCAGCTTCTCCATGTCTCCACTGGTCCACCTCTTCACTGTTGTAATGGCCGGCTTGTTGGTTTTGAGTTTCTGCCGGTACGTGGGAATGAGGTGAACGAGGCTGTGATCGGAGAGCCCGAGAGCGGCGCGCGCAACAGCGCGATAGGCATTCTTAATGCTTGTGTAGCATTTGTCTAGTGTGTTGCCTTCACGTGTAGCGCACGCGATATCTTGCCTGTATTTGGGCATCTCCTTCGTGAGGTTAGCGCTGTTAAAGTCCCCCAGAATGATCAGCAGCGAGTCTGGATGATCACTCTCTAGTTCCATTATCTGTTCGGCCAGTTGTCTCTGCGCGTCGCTGGTGCACGCGCTCGGCCTAATGTACACGCCGGCCAGAATGAAGGAACTGAATTCTCTGGGAGAGTAAAACGGCCGACAGTTAATGAAGAGAGACTCCAGATGAGGAGAGCATGATGTTAACAATACTGTAGTGTCTCTACACCAGCGCTCGTTGATGTAGAAGCAGATTCCTCCTCCCCTACTCTTCCCGCTACGTTCCACGTCTCTGTCCGCTCTCAGTAGCTGGAAGCCCGGTACGTCCAGCGCACTGTCCGGGATCAGCTCGTTCAGCCAGGTCTCCGTGAAGCAGAGGGCAAGAGGAGAAGTCCTTGTTGGTCTGGTGGAGCAGGAGTAGTTCCTCAGTTTTGTTGTTGAGAGATCGGAGGTTGGAGAGGAATAATTGATGGTAGAGGTGTGCGAGGCCCGCGCCGCCTGAGATGCACGAGCGCGCCCGCGCGTCTGCCCCTTCGTCTGCGCCTCCAGCGTCTCCTTGCGAGGCCTAGCAGCGTCAGCGCGGCCGTTGTAAAGATTTCCACACACTCTGAAGGTTCTTGAATAAATTCCGACATAAGATCAGGAGAAATCCCTGGCGGTTAATAACTGTTCTCTGTTCCAGCTGATCAAGTTTGAAGTACAATAGACAACATTAATTAACAAAAACAAACATAACACGGAGGAGCTCGTCACAGTGGCTGCCATCCTCGGCGCCATCACAGACAATCACCCTTATCGAGTTCAGGGTCACAGTGGGTACAGAGCCTACCTGGAATCATTGGGCGCAAGGCGGGAATACACCCTGGAGGGGGCGCCAGTCTTTCACAGGGCAACACACACTCTCACATTCACTCAAACACTTTTTTACTGTGGAAGGAAACCGGAGCACCCGGAGGAAACCCACGCGGACATGGGGAGAACACACCAACTCCTCACAGACCAGGAGCAGGAATCAACCCCACAACCTCCAGGTCCCTGGAGCCGTGTGATTGTGACACATTGACACATTACTACAAGCTAAATATATGTAAGAAGTGTATGGGAGGGGCAAACGTGCTGAAAGAGGTAGAGCGTGCAAGAGAGAGACGGTTAAAAAAATAATAATCTGATATTTGAGCAGAGTAGAGATTTGTTTATTGTTTGTGTATCTCCTTCCCTAGTTCTTAATCTGGGTGTCATCCTCAACTCAACTCTTTAACTTAGTGCCCATATCAGTTCTATAATCAGAACGTCATATTTTTATCTGCATAATATTGCCAGAATCAGGCCATCTCTTTCTCAATCTGCTGCTGAAATCCTTATTCATGCCTTCATATCCACCCGTTTGTCATCAGCTCTTCCTCTGTCTACAAATTGTTCAGAACTCTGCTGCCCGCCTTCTCACTTGCTCTCACCGCCACTTTATGCCTGTTCTCCAACATCTTCACTGGGTTCCCATAAAGTACTGTATTCAATTCAAAATAATACTTACTTACAAAGCTCTAAAGAACCTTCCTCCTTCTTACCTCTCTGCTCTTCTCCGTCCCTACAAACCCATGCGCACACTCAGGTCTTCCTCAGCCGGGCTGCTCACTGTTCCTCCTTCCAGCCTTCACAGCTACGATGATCGCTCTTTCTCTAGATCTGCCCCACGACTCTGGAGTTCTTGACAAGTGCTATATAAATATAATTTATTATTATTAAAATTATAATTAATAATAATAATTATTAATTATTGTGGCTTATAAAGGCAATACCAGAAATATACAAATTGCTATGACTCCTGGGAGCTACAAAGCAAGGTCATCCCTAAAAAATGGCAGCATGTTTCTCTAAAATATGTATGTGTTGTTCAGGATTAACCATGCCTTCATAGATTATAGATGCTGTGTTATGGCCTGTGTGCTTTTAACAAGCTGGATGTTCCCTCTCCTCTTTTCGCTCATTGGACCACAGCACACTTTTTTTCTGTTTGCCTCAGTTCGCCTTAAATGTGCTCAAGCCCAGAAAAGGTGGTGGCATTTTTGGATCCTGTTTATATGGTTTCTTATTAGCATGATACACATTTAACTTGTATTTGTGGATGCAGCAATGTGATTTCCCAAGTGTTTTTGAGCCCATAATATGATTTTCATTAAAGACTTATGCCAGTTTCCAATGCAGTGTCCCCTGAGGGCCCTATGATCACAGCCAGCCAGAATTGGTTTTGAGCCATTTGCCCTCTGTATAGGGATTTCCCTGGATTAGAGTTGACTAACCCTATAATGAACTTCTACCTTCAAATACATGGTTTAAATGATTTGCACATTCTGCTTATGAATTCTGATTTTATTTACATTTGGCAGACACAACTTTTTTTGAAAATGGGGTTTATTGTTAAGATTTGATATTGCATGTTGCATTTTTGTTTGTTTTGTTGTTGTTTTTGTTTGTATTGTAGATCCTAGAGAAAGCTGCAGAAATTGCTGGAGCCAGTGATTCAATATCAATGGTTAGTTTACATGCACAGACACACAAGCATATTAATTGTTTTAACAACCTTAAATAAATTAAATGTTTCTTTTCCTAAGAATCCTGTATTCTTAAGATATTCTTAAGAAACACCTTATATGTATCCTTACAATACCTGGCACAGGCAATAAACCATAAGCAGAAAACCGTAATTCAGCATTATTGTATATTGCTTGCAATGTGTCTGCGATATATAACCTGACAAAAGCAATCCATGCTCAGTAGTGCTATATTGTCAGTTTACATTATAAATGTCAAATCCAAAATAAGGGAAAGAAATACACCCCCAAAATAATGCTAATATGTGTAAGTAATAAATGGATATAACAAACTATTCCAATTAAATACTATTTATTCTTGGAAGAATAAATATAGGTAAAAATATAAAATATGATTTAATAAGTTAAGCTATAATTAAAGGTTTATGCATTATAGGAGCTGTAACAAAATCTACTAATTTTATTTATTTTTTTGGTTCTTTTATGTGACAACTTCAAGCCACCTTACTATAGACAATACCAGAGTAGCACAAGTTGTATTCTTGGACACTCCTTGAATTTTAAGATTCTCTGAAGGCATTTTAGAACACGTAACACTGACAACAGCCTTTACTTTTGTCTTTTACTCTTTTGTGCTTTTTGCTGTATGGTTATTAATTTGTGCCAAGTATATTGATAATTGCGATACTTTTTTATTTAATATTGATTTACATAAGACCACTTATGGTGCCATTTTAAAAAAAGTAATCTGTTCTATGCTTCCTGAACTCATACAGACTACATTCACCATATTCAAAGTTACCAGTGTTAAGTCACTGTAGTCTTGATGCCAATCTCACTGAACCCCATCTTATCCAAATAAGTCAAACTTTAGGTAACAAGTGTAAAGCTGGATTGGTTTCATGCTCTTTTGCAGAGTATAATCTTGCACTTCTATGGTGTGTCTGTATTGAGGTTCTTTTCTTGGACACAAACTGACACGGTTTTTAGGCACATTGTCTGAGATTGACAATTTTCTGAAAATAAAATTTGTGTAAATAATGGACATCTAACAAAGTAGATCATTGTTGTCTTTTTTTTTAAATAAATAAATTCATTAATTAATATATTTTTAATAGTGTGGCCCTTCTGATGTTGTGCTTTGGCTTATGCTTAGCATTTAGTTCATTTACATTTTCATGCCTGGTGTCATGATGGGTTACATATAGACACTGTAGGGCTGTAAAATTGTAAGTTAAATTTACATTTAAAATATTTGGCCATTATTTGAATTTTACAGTAATTCTCTTTCAAAGTGCAAGCCCAGGATTACTTGCCAGATGCGAATGACCATTTGCTTTTTATTTTTAAGTCTTTTAAGTCATAGTCTCATGAATTTTGAATTACAGACGGTCACACTCTCACACTAAACCTTGTACCTTGCAGCTACACTGACCATACAGGAGCACTTTAGAGTTGTACAATTACAGACCGTAGTCCATCTGTTTCTCTGCATACATTCTCCCTGCTCCTCAATGGTCAGAAACAGATGGACTAAAGTCTGTAATTGTAGAACTACAATGTACTCCTGTGTAGTCAGCAGAGCTGATAAAATGGACACAGTGTAGATATAATGCAGGTATTCCTAATCCAGTGATTGTTTTTGTAAATATGTCCGACATCAGAATGAACACACTCTGAGTTTTGGTGGAGTTTATATTTTATTATAGGCTCTTTCTATTTGGAAACCATAAATATACCACAGTTGATTGTGTACATCTTTGTCATCAATTTCAACAGTTAAAACCATTGTTTGCCACAAAAAATAACAACAAACAAAAAGTGTCAAAAGCCATATTCTAAAATGTCATCTTATCTATAATACATTATATATTTTTTCTATTGCATTATTCTGTTTATATATCCAATAAAAGTAATAAAAAATGTTTTCTATTATATAAAGTAAAATAATCATAGTGTTGGGCTGTGTTTATTCAAAGAAATCTTTATGCCTTTTGTGCAGGCCAAAGAAAAGTCTCTTTATAATATAAATATGATGTTATATGTGTCAACTTTATTTCAGAAATGTGTACCTCTCTGTGTGCATAGGGACGTGGAGGAAAGAAATTCCACATTGAATTGAAAGAAATCATGGAACGGGATTCACTTTCACAGTTGTGTGAAAATGAGAAGGACCTGATATGGACTCTGCGGTATGATTGCAGAGAGAATTTCCCACAGTCTCTTCCCAAATTATTATTATCCGTCAAATGGAGTAAGCATGAAGATATGGCTCAGGTATGTACATCAACAATTGTACACACAATCAGCTTTTGTTATTCTTCCTCATTACTAAGACTGAAATTAGACAGAAGTACTGTGACAAATCCTTCTTCTCTTGGTAATAATGATTGTCGGTTAAAGCTACCTCATGATTTTATTAGTGCAGTTACCAGCTACACCTTATCAAGTAAATAAAGTCCAAATCCTTTTTGGATTTTATTCTTATAAATGCAATAAAACCACCAACCTTTAAACCTATATCTAACTAACAAAGCAAAAGTTTTATCACTGACAAATTTGATTTTGATTGTTTCCTGCAACTCTGGGACTAATAGGCAAGATAAGAGAATATGCTATAGACAAATAATACACGTTTGAAACATTCCACAATAATAAAAAAAATTATATATATAATATAAATTTTCCACAACTTAAAGAATTATTTATGTGCAATATGTTCTGCTACAGAAATGCTGCAGATTCCATTGAGACCAATAAATTCTTATCTCATTCTCATTGCTCTGTAGTTACAAGCTCTGCTACAAATCTGGCCCAAGCTAAGTCCACGAGATGCTTTAGAGCTGCTGGATTTTAATTACCCCGATCAGTATGTCAGGGAGTATGCTGTCCGTTGCCTGCAGGACATGAGGTAACTACTCTACAGTTCACATCCATTTATTTATTATGCAAAACAGTTCTGGTTTCTGTGCATGAATGTTTAATGACTAATTGCAATGCAAAACTGCAAACCTGTATACTGCTTTTTGATTATTCAGTATGGAAAAAATGAAAGCAATTATTGCAAAATTGTGGGTGACTTTGGCTAATTTACATATTTTTGGCTTCCCAAACCTTCTCTAACAACTGTGTAAAAAAATCTGAGAATGAAAGTTGAGTTTAAATCACTTTTACTGTAATTATTATTATTGTTGTTGTTTTTTTAATTAATATGTGACTGAAAAAATGTTTCTCTCTCAGTGATGAGGATCTGTCACAGTATTTATTACAGCTGGTGCAAGTGTTGCGTTATGAACCATACTATGACTGTGCCCTCACTCGATTTCTACTGGAGCGTGCACAGAACAATCGCAAGATTGGACATTTCCTCTTCTGGCATCTTAGGCAAGTGTTTGTGTAGAAATGTTAATGAAACCTCTGTTCTTAACTGTCCTTTTTCTTTCCCATTTCCTTCTTGTAAAGTGTCCTCTGTGACAGCACTGTGATTACAAAGGCAAAACATTACACAACTGAATTAAGCAGATAATGTCAGCCAGTGTATTTTTTGTTTTTGTGTATTAAACGTCAAAGGATGTAAGTTCCTTGTCTGCAAAAATGGCAAAGTAGCATAACCATATTGTGAACTTTTTCTGTAACTTTTTAAATATTTCCTATGTACTTAGTTCTTAAGGATGTCTGTGAACATTGTGTGGATGTCCATAAAAGCCTTATCTATGCTGGCAACAATTTGAGGGTGTCCAGTGTGCCAATTTAAACATTATAATCCATTAAAAGTCAGATGCCAGGTATTAGGAAACCAGACATGCCCTTTAAACCAGAACCTGGCATATTATTCACAATTTATGTCTGAATTCAAACATAGTAATAATACATTTTATTTGTAATGAAATCATACCAGTCCAGTTATACCAGCTTAAGTCCAATAATAACAGCTTCCACTGTTCTGGAAATGCTTTGGAAAGTTGTTTGGAAGTTGATTACAGGAACTGCTAATGAAAACAAATAATTTTATATGATACATACAAAGCTTATATTTGTTGAGTGCTGCATGAATTCAGTAGCTCAGTCTATGAGGTTCTCCCTGCCACAGTATCTGCACATTCAGCCCAAACAGCTGACAAACTGAATTGTTAAATAATCCATTTCCAACAAAATGTGGTACATTGTGTAAAATGCAAAACAAGAATCTATAATGGGCGGCACGGTGGCGCAGCAGGCAGTGTCGCAGTCACACAGCTCCAGGGACCTGAAGGTTGTGGGTTCAAGTCCCCCTCCAGGTGACTGTCTGTGAGGAGTTTATTCCGGGTGCTCCGGTTTCCTCCCATGCTCCAAAAAAACGCATGTTGCTGTGTGTGTGTGTTGTCCTTTCTGTGAAGGATTGAAGCCCCCTCCAGGGTGTACTCCTGCCTTGCTCCCAATGTTTCCAGGTAGGCTCTGGACCGACCGTGGCCCTGAACTGAAGGGTTACAGATAATGAAGAATCTATAATTTGTTAATTATTTAGAACCTTTATTTAAGTGACATGCAGGAAAAACTTTATTGTATTATTTTATATTATTTTATATATTATTATATTGTGTTCATATTTAAAAACAAATTCAGAATTTGATGTATGCAATACCATTCAAACTTTCAAAGAACATATTTCCAATGTCTTTCTGATTGTCTAAGATCAGAAAGACACCGCTGAATTCTCTTGGGCCAAAGAGAACAGAACAGAGCAGTGTCGCTGCATAAAGTTGATGTACTTTCTCCTTGTGTGACAGTGTTTCAGGTGGTATTACTTGAAGTCATGAGTCTTCCAAAATAATCCTAAATCCATGTGGTTTTATTTGTCACAGTAGTGTAATGGTTTCTCATGTAATGACACCTGAGCGCTCAGGTCATATATATTCCTGATTTCAGGCCTTGCACTACACTGAACTTTTTGAATCATCTCATGAAGCTTGGCACAATGTAGTAAGCCATGAACCATCTTTGGTCTCAAAGAGGTGGCTTTTTGTGGAAGCTGTTTCTATATCCTTAATATAGAGCTGCTTATATTTAAATGTTTCAGAAGGGGTAAATTGGATATTCTACAAACATTCACTTTTTCTTTGTCCTGTCCCAGTATGTTGCAAGCACCACATTCAAAATGTGTTTACATTAAAAAAAAAATAGTCACAGCACACCTTTTAAATAAAGGTTCAAGAAAATTTAAATATTATGTTTTTGAAGTTGTACATAAAACTGGATTCATTAATTTATTTAATTCATTTATTCAATTTTTTTGCTTCCAGATCAGAGATGCACATGTCAGCAGTATCTGTTCAGTTTGCACTAATACTGGAGGCATACTGCAGAGGCTGCATACCCCACATTGAAGTATTAAAAAAACAGGTGCTCTGTTTCTCTGTTGAATATATGATCATTTAGTTTTGCTTCTTTGACATGCCACAGCATGTGCTGTCTTCCTCAAAAATACTTTGTGTATTGTAGATTACTTACTGATTGAAGGAAAAATGCTTGCACATTTCATAGTTGACAAGTATTAAAATGTTAAAAGAATGATCACAGCTACAGATATTATAGGTTAATACGACATTTAGGAATTCAGATTTGCCTTATTGTGCAGGGGAATCCCCTTTGTAGAAAAATATTTTCAAGCCCCCTACTCAGACATGCCTTGATAAATGCCAAAGAAACATTGATATTTTGATCGTTATTTTCTGTTTGTAGCTGCATTGAATGATACCTGTATAAGATACTATGATCCAGAAGTGGAATCTAGTCCCTTATTTCAGACATGAACAACTTATGTAGTTATTATAAATCATTTTTCTTATGTAGATAAATGTGTGAGCTATTTAAACAAAAGTTTAAAAAATGTTCTATGGTTCATTTAGTAGTGTAAGGCAGAGCCATGTAGAGTAAAGATGGGTGTTAATGGAAGTCCCAAATGGTCTCGTGACTCATGCAGGCTTCAAATAGCTCTAGGCAGCCAATTTAAATGCAGAGTCAGAGAGAAAGAAACTGCATATTTGCAGTTGTTGCATTGTTTTACTATATATATATATATATATATATATATATATATATAACAAAAAAAAAAGTCACCACAATTTCAGGATTACTGTGATCACGTTACTTGCCTTGCAGGCATATTTTTAGATTGATAACTCAGTTACAAGCATGTTTCTGTTGTTGATCATTTTAAATAATTTTTAAATTATAATTACTGCTTTTTAAACTTGTACATGTGGTTTCAGTAATTGTATATTGACCTAATCCTAATGACTACTGTGAAATCTGTGATATCAGGTTCGACAGAAGGAAGTGCCAAACTTTGTTTGCATGTGTAGAAATCTGCAATAAAAAAATGTATATTAAAATATCATATCCAGCTAGGACATTAAACTGCATATGTTTGCGCACACAAAAAATATTTTACCATGTGGCTCTGGTTTAATGTAGCCATTAACATTTTTTGCTCAAGAAAACTTGGCAACCTGTAATTTAGCTGCAGTAGACAGTTAACCTGATCAGGATCAGGTTGAAGGTTGCAGTTTCATCCCCAAATCCCCAAAAGAACAACCATTAACTTCTTGTTACAATCAAAAAATGATCTTTCATGCTGTACTTATTCACACACATTAATTTAATGCCCATATATAAAGACATTTTTCCACACACATCAAAACACAGCAATAAACTACCACTAGGTTTTAAAATACTTAAGGTTCAATCCATCTATTGTTCCATTTGGCATTGTAAGAAAAATAAATCAATTGTTTTTAAAATAAATACGCTTCCTTTTACAAATCTTATTTAAATGGAGGTTCTCCATGTGCTGAACAACTATATATGTGGTATAAGTATGATTGTAATATTATAATGTCATGTTTGAACGCAGGTCGAGGCACTCAGTAAGCTGAAAGCAGTAAATGAGTTGATCAAACTGGGCACAATAAAAACAAAGAATAAGACGAAGGAGGCTCAGCTGAAAGAGGCCATGATGAAATGCCTTAGACAGACTGGGTTCATTGAGATTCTGTCTGACCTACACTCACCACTTAATCCCCAAGTACTCCTTGCTGGTGTCAAGTAAGATTGTAATTCATCATTTACACACTGACAGAAAACAGTTATTTGACTGCTGCGTTCTTTCACCCGTTGCCTCTCTATCTCACTCACACTCTCTTATTCTCAGTGTGGAGAAGTGCAGATACATGGACTCTAAAATGAAGCCTCTGTGGATTGTTTATCATAACAAGCTGCTGTCAGGAGACACACTGGGAATCATCTTCAAAAATGGAGACGGTGAGAGAGAGAACAAGAAAAAGGGAGGAGGAAGAGAAATGGACATGAGTATGGGGTGTAAATAATTGTACTAAAATAGTTTCACATCTTTGAAACTAAAGCCATTATTTTTTTTTCTCAGACCTAAGGCAGGACATGTTGACTCTACAGATTCTGAGGTTAATGGATATGCTGTGGAAGGAGGCTAACCTGGACCTCAGGTAGTGTGGATATCAGCATTTATAAGTGCTATTAATTAATTCTGTAAGAACAGAATTGCACATGAATTCATTCACCAGCTCCATTTTGTATGAGAGCTTTACTAGTGGAGAAAGCAAGTTGAGCTGAGCCAAGTCAAATCTAGTATAAATATCTCAGCAGTCAAAGGACCAGAACTTGCCACTTCCAGTGTGAACACAGTTTGCCACTGCATCAAGGAATGCAACCTAAAAAACAAGTATGCAACGGGAAAGTTGTATATCAGTTCTATGCAGAAATTCCACCAAGTTTTCTCAGATAGAACAAACAAGTGTAAACATGCTGTGGATTGGTTAAAATTGACATTGAGTTGTCTGTGCCAAAGGTAAGGGACCTCCCAGATTGAGTGCAATACCTTCAAAAGCCAACAACTGTCAGGCAGTGGGGTGACTTACTTATGTGTGAAATGATTTGTTCCATGGAAATGTAAAGTTTTTCATATTTAACTAAAAGGAAAAGTGATGTAATCCAGTGGTAAACATGTATTTTTAAAATAGAAATTTTGTTTTGAATTTGAACTCAAAAGGTTGGTACAAAGACAAGTTCTTTGTAATTTGTCTGTTAAATAAAGTTCAAGAGAATAAATAAAATAAAGACTGTCCTATTTATTGTATTTTACAAAAGATATCCCAGCTTTTCTGAAAATAGAATATGTATTCAGGGACAACCAACCCCCTCCCCCATAAACACAAACACACTTTTACCCAGAAGACACATCCCCCTTTTTCACTCAAAATCATATATTGTGCAAGTGTTTTCATTGTGTGCTAGTTTTTGATGCTCATACTGTGATCCTCTCAGACACTGATAAACAATCATTTGTAAAAATATTAACGCTATACACAGTAGCATAAGAGCATGAATTGGTGGCTATAAGACTGTTTTGAACTCAACCGGATGCATGCGTGTATGTTGTAGAAGCCTGCTGTTTACTTGGATTGTTTTTTCTTTACCTTGGTTCAAATGTATAATTTCTAATAAGATTTCAAATGCCTGATAATTGAAAATTCAAGGTAAACAAGTAATTTTCAAAATGTTCTGTTGTTTTCAGAATTGTGCCTTATGGTTGTCTAGCAACAGGAGATCGCACAGGGCTCATTGAAGTGGTATCATCTGCTGACACAATTGCCAACATCCAAAAAAACAGCACTAACATGGCAGCTGCTGCTGCCTTTAACAAAGATGCTCTGCTCAACTGGCTCAAAGACAAAAATGCTGGGTAAGACAGTTAAAAGCAGTTATAGCACTTTCTTCAAAATAACTACACAAACTGCAAATAAAAATCAATGCAGGAAGAAGTAATTAAGTTGGCACTAAAAAAACAAAGTGCAAATATCAGGCAGTTTTGTTTTTATCTTTATACTCTCCACTCAACTAAATAGCAGATGTACAGCCTGACTGGTGTTCAGTGCATGTAAGAAATCCCCTGAAAATGGGCACAGCAGTAAAGACATTACACATCTATATTTTTAATAAACTAAAGCACATCTGTTGCCAGTATCAGGCAGTATCACCCATAAATTAAAATCAACCTTAATACACTCTGCTAATTGTGCTTTACTTTAAACAATAGATGTCTTTATTGCCGCATCCATTCTCAAGGGGGTTCTTACATGTGAGGAAAAAAACAGGTTGTACAACAATATATGTATAAAGATAAATAAAATTGCATGCAGCTAAGAGAGAAGTACTAAATAATGACAACCATGTTTCTAGAATTTAGATATCTTTCTATTTTTTTTTGCTGGGGCTGGCGGATCTTTGCTTTGTTCATTCCCTTGAACCTTTAACTGACATAGGCACACACAAGATTTACAATTTATTTATTTATTTTTTTTGGTGTTGCAGGCTTCAAATAAAAAAAATTGTTCATATTAAAAAAAATATATATGGTCAGTGAAAAATATTGCACATTTTGTTACAGTTCTTTATAATTTTTATACAGTTATTTCCTTTTCTCAGTTAAATAAAGATATACAAATTAAAAGTAAGAAAAAGAGAATAAAAAAAGCACCACAAATTCTGGATTTTATTGAATTTTACAAAAAAAATGTAATTGGTAGCTGTGTCTGTATGTATGTAAATCCAGAAAGACTTTACATTGAAAACAAGAAGTCTCCGGTACAATAGGCCACAAAAACACATTTTATATTTTCCTTTTGAAAATATTATTATAATTGATGATAATAATAATATGGGTAATGATAATAACATGATGTTGATGATGAAACAGAAACTGTGCACACTGCCTTCATAGTTTTAATCATTATTATATAAAGTAGTCCTAAAATAGTGTGATATGATCATATGTCAAATAAGTATCATAAATAACCCATCAGCAACAATGAATTAAAATGCACTGAAGTTTGTATTCTTAAAATTAGCATCAAACAACAATTTTGTGTGTGTGTGTGTGTGTGTTTGTGTGTGTGTGTGTAAAAATGATGGTCCCTGATTTTTGCACATTACTGAACCACTGAATCAAAGGCTGTAAATTAACCAACATGATTGTTATCAATTAAAACAGATGTTCAGTGCTTAACTCACCCCACAAAATATTACAGTTGTAAATGTATATAATTTCAGTTACTGATATTTGGTTCATGGTTGGGACGGTTTGAGAATTTGATGAGACTGAATGAATGGTGAGAGAAGAAAGTGTATCGTTTATGAGCAAAACAACTGCCTTTTGTTCCTATAGTGATGCTCTGGAGAAAGCAATTGAGGAGTTCACACTGTCTTGCGCTGGCTATTGTGTCGCTACTTATGTTCTGGGAATCGGTGACCGCCATAGTGACAACATCATGGTACGCAGCACAGGGCAGGTCAGTATTACTAACAGCTTCCAGGAGATGGAGTACTTTTTCTGGCCCAAGTCTGAGAACTTTTGTTTGTTTTTTTCTGTTTTTCAGCTTTTCCATATTGACTTTGGTCATATACTGGGGAACTTCAAGTCAAAGTTTGGGATCAAAAGAGAGCGGGTTCCTTTTATCCTTACTCATGACTTCATCCATGTCATTCAGCAAGGCAAAACAGGCAACACAGAGAAATTTGGCAGGTATTTACAGCACACGTTTTTTAAAGTTATTAAAGCATTCTTCTGAAATTACAAAGCATCTACTGAGTTTTTTTGATTCTCAAAATGCACATTGCAAAAATTAGCCATTTAACAACAATGTGGAACGTGTACCATTCCATTTCATGCATTTCATTTATGTTAATGGAAATGCAAGGAACATTTCACATTTGACTTGAAAGGTTTGTTCCCAGTCGGAACCGAAAAATAGTAGGTTATTTAAACCTCCCCACCGGCACTATGGTTAGTGATATTTTAGAGTTATCTAGCGAGTTTCATAGCGAGTTTTTGCTATGATGAACAGCAGATAAACCATAAATCTCTCCTAGCACTCGTTGTTTTGCTCTGGTACTGTCCTGGAAGCAACTCTGTGAAGTGGTTCCTTGTTTTGTGTTGAAACTGGTGCAAATGCAGGATGATTAATAGATGTTATGAAGGTTCTAAGAATCCTGAATGGAATCAGTTAAGGATCCAGACTTAATTTGGTCAAAATGGGCTAAATGACTTCCCTTAGTAAAGATGCATGTGTTTTGCTCCTCTTTTCTGTAGTTGTGAAAGCGTGTTGTTGACACCTGCTTATCTGCAGTGCACTCTTTCAGTCTCACACAAGACAAAACCCCATTCATGTCACATGTGCTTTTAAAATATCTCTTTTTCTTTATCTTAAGTTTGTGGGCATGTCTACACCATTTGTTACCGGAGCTCATTTGTGAATCTTTGTGTTCGGTAAACTGATAGTGCAGATGTTAAATATCTGAAAGTTATGGGTTCTACAACTTATCATAACTTGCTGTGATCTAATGCACTAAAAGTGTATACCTGAAATAAAGTAAGTTTGAAAACCTGTGTGTAGAATACAGAAGAACATTGGAAATGCGGAGCTTTCCTGTTATTCACATTTTAAATTTTGTGAAAACTACTGTATTAAAAAAAAAAAACTCTTTCCTAGACACTTAGTGACATTGTCTAAAACTGTGGTAATGTGCCAAACGAAATTGTTACAATTCATTCAGCAACAAGGCAAACACAAGAAGATACTTTGTTTTAGAACAAATGTTGGATGAGCAAGTGTCCACAAGCTTTTGGTCAAATAGTGTATTTGAGATGAAATGCAGATAACATGAAATGTTCAGGCACATCTCGATTGTAGCCACACCCTCTGCACCCAAAACAGGGTCAAACCCTATCTTCTTCCTGCTCCATATGTGGAAAATATTGCCTTATTTTTGCTGTTTCAAATTACATAAAGTAAAACAGAATAATCATTTGGGAGAGTGCTAACTGAATTAAACTAAACACTGTGTGAAATCTACAAAACTAAACAACTCGAGTTACAAATGAGTTTCTGTTGTAATTCAGTCAGAAATTTAAATTCAGCCACTTTTTATGTAATCCTAACAAAAATAGCTGTCCTTAATGTTATTGATCAGTTATGCAGTATGGACAGATTTCTGGGCTCGTTTCTAAGGCTTCGAGAATCGAATACTGTATAAGAAGCACAGGGTCAGGTTAACATGGTGTTGGAGGTGATGGATGTTTTGAAACATTCACATGTAGTATTCACTGCAAGACTGATGTCCTTTAACCACACTTTAAGTAAAATAGAACGACAAATTATTACATTACATGCATGCTAAATTGCTTGAAAAATACATCATAAAAATGTTTTTTTTGCTGTATACATACTGTTTCTTAATTAAAACCTATTTAAATTGAATCACAATCAGATCTGTATATGTGTGTTTTCTGTAGTTTCAGGCAGTACTGTGAAGACGCTTATCTGATTCTAAGGAAGAACGGAAATTTGTTCATCACACTATTTTCTCTGATGCTTACTGCTGGCCTGCCAGAACTCACCTCTGTCAAAGACATACAATATTTAAAGGTACAAATCACACCTCTCGAGGACTTGACTGTTTAAGGACACTGAATTAAGAGGGGGAAAAAAACACTTTTAAAAATATTCAGAAGATGTTTCGTTGTCATTTGCTGCTCTCTAGTCACTTTTGTGCTAGAAACTGATCTCATGTGTTTACGAAGCCCCAGTGTCTGTAAATGAGGCATCTGTAGTATTTTTAGACAGCAGAGAGGCTCTGAATGTTGAAGCTTTAACCTAGTTGAGAATAGTGCTCATAGATGGGTAATACTGACTTTTTTTGCTGTAAATTTAACTGACAAAATTAGAAAGAGAACTAACAGCACGGGAGAAGAGGGCCTAGGACTGAAAGGTCGTTGGTTCAATTCCCAAGAGCAGCAGGAAAATTGGGGTCAGTGGGAGTGAAGGAATACCACTGCCGAACCCACAACTGCTCCCCGGGTGCCGTGTGTGTGTGTGTACAAATGGGTTACATGCGAAAGACATATATTCTTTTTATTTTCATTTAATCTCAAATGAGTTTCTGTGGTAATTCAAAAAATGAATTAAAATGTACTATTCCACCTTTAAAGACAAAGAGGTTCTGAATAGAACGGCGTTTCCACACAATCATAGATGTTTCCTTTAAAAGCACAATTTTAACAGCATTCATCATGGCTTTTCCCTTTTGTTCTCACATTTTTGATTTTCTTTGTGTTTGTATGTGTACTGTGTTACAGGACTCTCTTGCATTGGGTAAGACAGATGATGAGGCTTTGAAACAGTTCCGACAGAAGTTTGATGAGGCTCTGAGGGAAAGCTGGACTACCAAAGTAAACTGGATGGCTCACAATGTGGCTCACCGCTCCTAAATCAGGACTGGAGCTTTGAAAGGACATGCAGAATTGGCCTTTTAAAAGCTGCAGTGACTGATAGTTTGTCAAATACCGCTGTTCAGAGACAAGAAGTTGCTGATTTCTGCAACTTTAAAAGGCATGCTGATTAAATGATGAGCACAAGCACAGATCTCATCTACTTGCTCTTATTGTTCTTTTAGACAGCAAAGCCTACTTTTGACCAGAACTGGTCAATATTTTACTGTGGTAGCTTTAAAGAAGGGAACAGAAACTGGGAGAATGTTCACCACAAACATGAAAAAGCAATCTTTCTCATTTCAAAACATTCCCTGCCACACTGAGAAGCACATACACTGGAAGATCCCAGAAGTTCCATTTCAGTTTGAGTGTTTACATCCAGAAAGTGTTAACACGGTCCTTTCTTCTTGCTGGTGAAAGGTTACAATCTTCACAAAGCATTAATGTATAAGGGTCAGGTTTTAGAATTTAGGAAGAGGAGTGGTAAATAATTTGAAAAGGTATTTGTTTTCCATGAAACCAATGCATCTGAAGTTATACAGTGTGAAAATAGCATTGAAGAAATATGTGCATCACTGGATATTACTTACATTCCAAGTTAAACCTTAAATCACTAAGAAATGTTTATATATTTTCATTAAGAAACCCTCCCCTTTAGGTATTTTTCTTCTGCTTTTGCTGCTTAAAAAATATAGACTATGCAGTTTGAAGTGTTTCAGTGTATTTAGCATGTTGCAGGCTATATGTAAATTCTGTACTTGACAAAAAAATGTAGTTTGACATAAGGCCTAGTCATGCATCAATTCCATATTCCTTTTAATAGTATATATTCACCGCAGCCAGAACATTCTAATAACAGTGAGAGTAGAAACAAGAAAAAATATATAAAATTTGACCTGTTATGCCTGATATTAATCTGGCACCTTTTTTTGAACTTTTTTGTTTTTGTTGATAGACACTAAAAATACAGGGATGCCAAGAATACAACTGAAAATTCACTCTCTCAAAACCCATCCCCACCCACGCCCCCAAATTAACAAATAAAATTTTATATTTCCAAAAGAAAAAAAATGTAATCAGATTTTCCCACAAATACCTCCTTTAGTTTTTTTTTTTTTTTTTTTACTGCAGTTTATAATTTTTATACAGAGCCTAGTGAGGTATTAGCAGTTTTATTTAGCGATGTATACAGTGTCCGTTATGGAATGTAGATTACATTTAATCTATGCTGAAATATGCATTAAATTTCATAACTAACTCTCTCACTCTCTTAACCCCCCTTCCCCCCCCCCCCGGCCTCACTCTCTCTCAAACACACACACACAAACTCATACAAAAAATGCAGATGTCAGCACAATTGTCTCCTACCTCGCCTTAATCCATCAGTTTATCTCTTACTGTTTGAGCTGGAATATGGAAGTTTTGTTGTTGTTGTTGTTATTATTATTATTATTTTATTTTTTATTATTTTTATTTTTTGAGCCAGGAGCTGTGCTGCAGTAGCGTTAATTTCCTCAATTAAAACCTCTGGGAACACATTTACATACAGTGACATTTTTGTATAATATTAATCATAAATCTGAAAACATAAAACTGAAATTTAGCAAAACTCTCCTCAAATACCAGAAACAACAGTCTGGGAGTAGTCTTAATATTCTAATGAGTGCATGACACTGGCAAACAATTTGTTTATGTTGCCATGGTAAGGGGCACTGACATGAGACAGAGAAACAGTATTTTTATTTCATTTTATTTTTTTTTAAGCTTTTCACGTTGAATTGCTGCTGTCATTTCACTGACCTTTGGGGTTTATTGAGGTTTTGATATCAGTAATTGTGTTAGATGCACAACAGAATGGTGCACGCAGTCAGAATTGAGTTTATACATTGATTTACTCAAGAGCAGCACGGTGGTGCGCTGATAGTGCCGCTGTCAGACAGTTCCAGGGACCTGGAGGTTGTGGGTTCAAACCCTGCTCCGGGTGACTGTCTGTGAGGAGTGTGGTGTGTTCTCCTTGTGTCCGTGTGGGTTTCCTCCGGGTGCTCGCTTTTCCTCACACAGCCCCAAACCAAAAAGGTGGATTGGCAACTCAAGTGTCCGTAGGTGTGAGTGAGTGTGTCCCCCTTTATAGGACTGGCTCCCCCTCCAGGGTGGGTTCCTGCTTTGCGCCCAGTGATTCCGGGTAGGCTCCGGACCCACTGTTGCCCAGAACTGGATAAGCATTTTCAGACAATGAATGAATGAATGAGTTAATGATTTACTCAGTGTGATCCTCTTGAGCCAGTGAGGGCACTGAAATGAGCACTTGTTTTACTCAGTGTGAGCCTTAGTTGACCATTGCAGTAGACGCTGTTTTTTTTCCTCAGTGTGAGCCTTGAAACCAGTGCTGGTTTTTACTTAGTTTGAGCCCTAAAATATCCACTGGTATTAAGTATGAATCTTATGTGAGGCTTGTAACTGCTACCAGCTCAAGCACAAGATTGTTCAGAATAGAAAAAGGTGGAGCCATTTAGCCATAGGACAGCCCATAACATGGAGAGGAGAGCAAAACTGGTAAAATACAGGTAAAACAGCAGATATTTTAAGAAAGTTTTGTTTAAATTCATCTGGCTCCTCAAAGGAATAAAATGCATTTACAAAGGAAACTCAGATTTAGGTTCCCAGAGGCTTTAAAACTTCACCATGTTTGATGCTATAGCTCTAACTTTTTAACTCTGATTCAAATATTCTATTTCAACAAAAGTCATCAAAATTATACTGAGATATCATATTTGAAAAATTCTCTAGCCAGTCTGTCATGAATATCTTACTACAAATATTTTTTCCACCCTAGACTAGCAAATACTAGGATCTTAACTTTTTCACAACAAAATATTATCATTAATAAGATTACATATTTAATTGATTGACAACACTAATATAAAAATAACTCCATTTCATTTTACATACACATATTCATTATTAAAACTTCAATGTTAAGAAGAGGGAAAAATGTGATTAATTGTGGTTAATCACAGCACAATATGATGAATTGAGCAAATCATTTTTTTTTATTTAATGTCAATTACAGCTTATGTGTTTATATAATGTAAAATGTACCCAAGGCGCATACACACATTTATAGTGTGTGCGTGCGTGCATGCATGTATGTTTGTGTATTCAATCCATGAAGCTATGCTTCCAATGCTGGAACAAGAAACTAGCTTTTTCTTGGAAAATATTTCAGTCATTTCAAGTTCCTGAATGGGACACACCTTTAGATAATGTTTAAATTACAGCTCTGGCTCAAAGTTTTGTTTTAGAAAAAAATGTGCCTCATGTGATGCAAAGAAATTAGATCTAACTTATGTGCCATACTACTTCAGGAATAGGTTTAAAAAAAAAAAAAAGAAAAACACTGGAAGTTTCATAGTGAATATATTTTACTATTTTAAATGTTCTTTTCCGCTTTTAACATGTTTATAAATTATTTATGGCGTGTAGAGACCAGGAAACATTTCTAGTGGAATTAACTTGGGAACACTGGTGGAAATTGAGCTAGCACTGTTCAAACCTTATGTACGACTATTGCTCCTGAATTGGTCCCAATGGGTGAAAATTAAAGAAGTTTCAAGCTGTGACTATCCTGTCTGCAAAGGTTCATATTAAACAGAAATCTTTGAAAGTTACTGGAGTCCATCAACACCATGGAATGTTAAATGTATACTTCTTTAGGGTTCTTGGTTCACTCACATTAAAAAAAAAAAACCTTCTTAAATTTGTTCAGGGAAGTATTTTTTTTCTAATGTATTCAGTCCAAAGAATACCACTTGGCACCTTTATTTTCACCTTTAGCCCTATGAAAACTGATTCCATTCTTGAGTATACAATAAGCATGCCACAGTTCTCTTGTAACGTCTGTATTTTATGTAAATTGATTTTTGGTTTAATACAATAATGCTTATCGGAAATCACCATTAGGCACATGCAGTAGTTCTCAACAATAAGTAACGGGCACATTTTAAGGGTTTTATCTGCTTTAACACACACACACACACACACACCAACTCAGGATGTTTTTTAAATAAATAGCAGATTAGTTGAATAAAGTGTGTTAGAACAGTTTAAACAGTAAAATATACATAGAAACAACACACAGGGTCAGGTTTGAGCAAGGCCACCATTTCCGAGATCATATGCACTATGTTTCATTTGCCTTAACCTTTGATGTAATATGATGTTTTTACTTTATAATCGAGGGTTATGGAGCTTCATTCAAGAAATGTATGTACAGTGTATTTGTAATGAAGAGATTTGAAACTTAACAGGACCAGTGGGTGGTGTGTGGGGTTTTATTTATTTATTTTTTTTGTTTCTTTTCTGTTTTACTTTCTTCTTTTTCTCCCAAAAGTGGGAAGAAAACCTGAGCTTCTGATTTTAACAAGCAATTTTTGTGTGAAAACAGCCTTAAACACAGACAGCAGTTATGGATGTTTTGTAATGGATGATTTTAATATTGATAACCTGCTTGGTATAGTTAGTGTTGCTGGACTTGTTTTCAGGAATGTGTGTGTATTAAAGTAATATGTTGTTGAAAGAGCTGATGCACAAAGCATTATCAGATACAAGGTTGCTCCTAAATTAGAGGAGCAGGTCTATTGCCAGAGTTGGTGTTGGTGCAATATCTAGATATAATTTTCTCAGAAGGCGAATATTCTTCAACATTGTAATTGGGCACTAATGCTGCTGAATGAAACACTGCTGACCTTAGGTTTTCTAACACACTGAAGCTGATTTCTTGCTCATGTGATGTCTTAGGAATTATATTAAAATTATCTCTTCATCTTGTCTAGTTTCTCAGCTGGTTTTGTTTCAAGGAATGGACACAGGTGCATCTCAATAAATTTGAATCATCAAAAAGTAAATTTATTTCAGTAATTCGATTCAAAAGTGTGCTCTGATTTCCTCCCACGGTCCAAAAACACACGTTGGTGGGTGGATTGGTGACTCAAGTGTCCGCAGGTGTGAGTGTGTGTTGCCCTGTGAAGGACTGGTGCCCCCTCCAGGGTGTGTTCCTGCCTTGCGCCCAGTGATACTGGGTAGGCTCCAGACCCACCATTGCCCTGAACTGGATAAGGGTTACAGACAATGAATGAATTAATGGTTTACTCAGTGTGATCCTCTTGAGCCAGTGAGGGCACTGAAATGAGCACTTGTTTTACTCAGTATGAGCCTTAGGTGACCATTGCAGTAGATGCTGGTTTTTCTCAATGTGAGCCTCGAAACCAGTGCGGGTCTTTACTTTGTTTAAGCCCCAAAATACGGGGTAGGAAAGAGGGGGGGGGGGGTGATTGGATGGTTGGTAGGTGGATTGGCGACTCAAGTGTCCGTAGGTGTGAGTGGATGTGTCACCTTGTGAAGGACTGGTACCCCCTCCAGGGTGTGTTCCCGCCTTGCACCCAAGTGATTCCGAGTATGCTCCGGACCCACCGCCGCCCTGAACTGGATTAGCAGTTACAGACAATTAATTAATTCATAAAAAAATCAAGTGTTTGTTTTATGTTGACAATTATGGCTTACTGCCAATGAAAACCCATCATCTCAGAAACTTAGAATATAAGATCAATTTAAAAATGAATTTTTATACATTTTATATAGATGTTGTTCTCTGAAAAGTATGTACAGTAAATGCACTCAATACTTGGTCAGGGATCCTTTTGCATGAATTACTGCATCAATGTGTCCCAGCTGTCAGTGCCGGACTCCATGTGTCAGTGGATTGCAAACTTCCTCACAGACAGAAGACAGTATGTGCGGCTTGGGAAACACACCTCAGACCTTCGAACACTCAGTACTGGAGTTCCACAAGGGTGTGTTCTTTCACCCCTTCTCTTCAGCCTTTACACCAACGACTGTGTCTCCAAGGAACCAGCTGTAAAGCTCCTGAAGTTTGCAGATGATTCCACTCTGATGGGCCTCATAGCCAATAGTGATGAGTCTGCTTACAAAAAGGAGGTTGGTCAGCTGGTGTCCTGGTGCAGTGACAACCACTTGCTGCTGAACACAGACAAGACTGTAGAGATGGTGGTGGATTTCCGACGCAACCCACCCCCTGTATCCCCCCTCTACATCAAGGGCACCGCAGTTTCCACTGTAGAGTCACTCAAGTTCCTGGGCACCACCATATCCAGGGACCTGAAGTGGGAGAGGAACACCGTCTCCATCACCAAGAAAGCTCAGCAGAGAATGTTCTTCTTGAGACAGCTCAAGAAATTTGACCTGCCACAGACCCTGATGATCCAGTTCTACACAGCGATCATCGAGTCCATCATCACCTCATCCATAACCACCTGGTTTGGTTCCTCTACCTCACAAGAAAGAGCCAGGCTCCAGCGCATCATCAGATCAGCAGAGAAGATCATTGGATGTAACCTGCCAACGCTTCAGGAGATCCACACCAGCAGGGTGAGGAAACGCGCTCGCAAAATTATGCTTGACCCCTCACATCCTGGACATCACCTCTTCCAGACTCTCCCTTCTGGTAGAAGACTAAGGATCATCAAAAGCAGCACAACACGACATGCTAACAGCTTCTTTCCCAGAGCTGTAGCTCTCCTCAACCACAGTGAACACCTCTGAGTCTCCAAACCACTGAACTAAACCGACTGGACATAACTGCACTGAACAGGACACTTTACTCACTTGCACTATGCTATTTTGCACAGCTGTACAGAAGTTCTATTTCTGTAACTCCTACAACAATATATAATATAACCTACTTCAGGAATATTTGGAAACATTTATATTCATACGCATATCTGTACAGTATAGATTTTATATTTTATGTTGTCTAATTTATGTCTTAACGCTCTTTTTTTTTTTTTCTAGTACTTAACTGTATTTTTTTAGTCTATTTATTGTTTATTGTACCTCTTTTAAAGTTTTGTTAACAGTCTGTGTACGTGTTACATGTCATACATGTGTTGCTGTCACCAAGACAAATTCCTAGTATGTCTAACATACCTGGCGAAATAAAGAGATTCTGATTCAGAATTCTGATTCTGAATGTGGCATGGAGGCAATAAGCCTGTGGCACTGCTGAGGTGTAATGGAAGACCAGGTTGCTTTGATAGTGGCCTTCATCTCATCTGGTGTCTCTCATTTTCCTCTTGTCAATATCCCATAGATTCCCTATGGTGTTTAGGTCAGGCGGGTTTGTTGGCCAATCAAGCACAGTGATACTGTGGATATTAAACCAGGTAGTGTTACTTTTGGCAGTATGAACAGTTTCCAAGTCCTGCTGGAAAATGAAATCCGCATCTCCATAAAGTGTGTCAGCAGAGGGAAGCATGAAGTGCTCTAAAATGTCATGATATAAAACAGTGTACCAACACCAGCAGATGATATGGCTCCTCAGACCTTCACTGATTGTGGAGACTAGACCTCAGAAGCAGCTTGGATTGTGAGTCTCTCTACTTTCCTCCAGACTCTGGGACCTTGATTTCCAAATGAAATGTAAAATTTACTTTCATCCAAAAACAAGACTTTGGACAGAGGACAAATGCCAAGTCCCTTTTTCTCCATGGCCTAGGTACGACATTTCTGGTGTTGTTTCTGGGTCATGAGCGGCTTGACACAAGGAATGTGACAGTTGTGGCCCGTGTCCTGGATATGTCTGTGTGGTTTCTCTTGAAGCACTGACTCCAGCAGCAGTCCACTACTTGTGAATCTCCCCCAAATTTGTGAATGGTCTTTCTTAAAAATCCTTTCAATTATGAGGTTTTCCTTGTGGCTTGTGCACCTTTTTTTTTTTTTACCACACTTTTTCCTTCCACATAGCTTTCCATTAATTTGCTTGGATACAGCAGGAGGGTGTTAGTGACCTCCTTCTGGGCATCTGTCAGGTCAGCAGTCTTCCTCATGATAGTTTAGTCTATTGAACAAGAGTAAGGAACTATTTTAAAGGCTTAGGAAACCTTTGCAGGTGTTTTGTGTTGATTATTCTAATTTTCTTTTGGGTTTTCATTGGCTGTAAACCACAAATATCAACATTAAATAAATGAAGTTTGTAATGCATTTATATAATGAGTTTTACCTTTTACAATAAATTACTGAAATAAACGTATTTTTGATGACATTGTAATTTACTGAGATGCACGTGTGTGTATGTATGTATATGAAATCCAAATTTCTAGAAATATTCAAATTTATTCTCAAAATATTCACACTTTTAATTAAGTCACACTAATTAAGGCGGCACGGTGGTGCAGAAGGTAGTGTCGCAGTCACACAGCTCCAGGTAGCAAATAAAGATGTAAAGGACCTTAAAACACACACAGATTCAACTAAGCATACATTGGTAGCGTTGAATGCCCCCCCCCAGACTTGTCCTCTTTTTCACCATCTCAGACCTGGTCACCCTAACTTAGCATAATACAGCACTAGAGACAATCAAACACTTAGTGCCCCACCACTCAGTCCTCGTGTACTACAATATTGAAGATGAGGTCACACAAGGGCTTGGTGCACTTCTTCTGCAAAATGGAGAGCCTGTTGCATTTACCTCCAGAGCCGTGACTCTAATGAAGCAATGGTGTTACTGTCCCAGAGCGCAGTCCATCAAGGCGACACTTAGCTGACTTTGTGTCCATAACGCCCCAAACAGAGTCAATGCACAAAGAAAGGCTAATGCCAGCCACATTCTGTACTATAAGTTTTACTCAATCAGACTTGGAACTAGTGATGGGAATTTCGGCTCTTTTTGGGGAGCCGGCTCTTTTGGCTCGGCTCTTCATAAGGAGCCGGCTCTTTCGGCTCCTAAATGGCTCTTTGATTTACCACTTATTTCCACTGGTACAGAACAATATTACCTACATTTTACATGACTATATGGACAAAATATTATTGTTCAATATTAAAAATAATAAATAGTGTTGCAATGGCCAATTGTTTTATGGCTGTCTTGTAATAACTCACTGACTGCACTCACACATTCAACTGTATTTAAACACCTTAATAAAAAATCACTTGTAAACTCTGAAATACAGCCAATGAAACCCAAAAAGGTAGGTATTACAAAATAGCTTATTAAATTAAATAATCATCCATTTCTGGGTAATAAAATAAACAAATACTCTGCACAGTGCAAAACAGCAGCATTCAACGGTAGAGATTAAAACAACAACAACTGTCAACAAACATTTAACTGATTTAACATTTTCTTCTACTATTTTTTGGAAGGCAGATTGGCATTCAGGAAAACCAAGTGTCTCAGCTTTGCTTGTTGTTCTCTGATTGGTTGAATGACAAGCCTTAGAAAAAAATGGCTCGGTCTTAGACGGGAACCGGCTCTCATCGTTCACTTACAAGAGCCGGCTCTTTGAACCGGTTCGTTCGCGACCGACACATCACTACTTGGAACAAGTTAACATAAGTGTCAACATCTCTACACAGACGTTGGGGTGGATCAAAACCTATTCAACTCAAGACCACAGATCAAAGATGGTTGAATAGAAACCAAGAAATCTGTGTTGGTGGTCCTTTGCACATTACAAGGTCTAAAGCAAGATCTGATGCAAGGGCAGCAGCATTCTCTCTCCGCTGGAAGAGACACAAGATGAAAAGCAGACAGTAGCAGGAGAGGTAAGCACTCAGCCTAGTAATCCTGTGCCAAAACACACCAGAGCAAGTTCAAATATTCAAATGAATTTGACATATTCTAAAGATTTATTTTAAATGAACAGGCTACTTTTGCCCTTGTGTCAGTGTTTTATTTTGTCCTTTAGCCAATCTAATGCTAAATTATACAGCTACAAATTGTGAGATTATAAGTTTTTATGCAGTTAACACTTGAAGAGAAATGTTGTGGCACAAATCAGCCTCTAGAGGGCACTGACACCTTGGGTCACTAGAGTAAGCAGTAAGACATGAAGAGAGTCTGTAATTCTTCCCCCAATCCAAAAACTCATTACTATGTGCACTGGCTATACAAAAGTGTCCATAGATTTAATGTATGGGTGATGCCATGTGATAGACTGGTGCAGTTAGACGTCTCCCGAGTTTGGAGACATTTCCACCTTAAATGATATGAAACTGCAAAAATATGTTAGATAATCCCTCCGTTGTCTAACAGAATGCCAGAAGCCTTTTCTGTACCATAAGCAGAGAGAGAGAAAGCCTTGCATACCGGACACTGGGGCTTCTCAAACACATTAGACTGGTTTCCATTGCAAACTGACTCAAGAGCAGCACATAGTAAGGAAATATCTGAATTGAAATGTTTTTTTTTTTTTTCATTAGAATCGTGAACATTGCCTTTAATATATATTCATTATGTATATGCACGGTGGCGCAGCAGGTAGTGTCGCAGTTACACAGCTTCAGGGACCTGGAGGTTGTGGATTCAATTCCCGCTCCGGGTGACTGTCTGTGAGGAGTTGGTGTGTTCTCTCTGTGTCTGCGTGGGTTTCCTCCGGGTGACCGTCTGTGAGGAGTTGGTGTGTTCTCTCTGTGTCTGCGTGGGCTTCCTCCGGGTGACTGTCTGTAAGGAGTTGTTGTGTTCTCCCTGTGTCTGTGTGGGTTTCCTCCGGTTGACTGTCTGTGAGGAGTGTGGTGTGTTCTCCCTGTGGCTGTGTGGGTTTCCTCTGGGTGACTGTCTGTGAGGAGTGTGGTGTGTTCTCTGTGTCCGCGTGGGTTTCCTCCGGGTGACTGTCTGTGAGGAGTGTGTTGTGTTCTCCCTGTGTCTGTGTGGGTTTCCTCCGGGTGACTGTCTGTGAGGAGTTGGTGTGTTCTCTCTGTGTCTGCGTGGGTTTCCTCCGGGTGACCGTCTGTGAGGAGTTGGTGTGTTCTCTCTGTGTCTGCGTGGGTTTCCTCCGGGTGACTGTCTGTAAGGAGTTGTTGTGTTCTCCCTGTGTCTGTGTGGGTTTCCTCTGGGTGACTGTCTGTGAGGAGTGTGTTGTGTTCTCCCTGTGTCTGTGTGGGTTTCCTCTGGGTGACTGTCTGTGAGGAGTGTGGTGTGTTCTCCCTGTGTCTGCGTGGGTTTCCTCCGGGTGACTGTCTGTGAGGAGTTGGTGTGTTGTCCCTGTGTCTGCGTGGGTTTCCTCCGGGTGCTCCGGTTTCCTCCCACACTCCAAAAACACACGTTGGTAGGTGGATTGGCGGCTCAAAAGTGTCCGTAGGTGTGAGTGAATGAGTGTGTGTGTCTGTGTTGCCCTGTGAAGGACTGGCGTCCCCTCCAGGGTGTATTCCTGCCTTGCGCCCAATGATTCCAGGTAGGCTCTGGACCCACCGAACTGGATAAGCGGTTACAGATCAGCGGATACTGCGGTTCAGGGTCACGGTGGGTCCAGAGCCTACCTGGAGTCATTGGGCGCAAGGCGGGAATACACCCTGGAGGGGGCGCCTTTAATATATAATCTCTTCAAATACTCTGTTATGAAAAACTCATCTGTAATCAAATTAGACACCTTGAACAGATTCCTACTTAAGTCTCAACAGGACTCTTCAGCCAGGACAAATTAGAGCTCTTGGCAACTATTACCATTATTCTGGTAGTATAAGTATTTTGTGTCACATTTGCCACACAGTACTGGGTTTGTGTATTTGAATCTCACCTGGCTGGAATTTCCCCCGTGGCTTCTGTTACATTAACTATATGGATGCTTTGCATCAATTGGGTCAAGGTAGTCCCTCGAAAACGAGCCATTTTCCTTCTCCAGATTCTTCTGTTTTACCACATTTTATATATGAATTTGTTTGTGTGTGTGTGTGTGTGTGTAATAGGTTGCTAACAGCACAGTGATTAAAGTTCACTTAAACAGTTAAATGCATCAAGAAATCTAAATTTTGACCAATTATGTTTGTAAATATAATAAATATATTTACATGAACTGCGTACATACATTTTGATCAGAGAATGAAAGCACGCTTTATCATGGTGTATTGATGCAGTTTTTCTCACATACTACCTACCATTTCCATCTGAAATCACATCCCTGCACTGACAATGAAGTGTCACCCACCTGATTTTTAAAAAATATATTGTTACATGAGCATTTTTTAATTACTGTAATATTTTGAATATAAAACTATTTCAAACAAACACAATGAGCATCATTTTATTTTTACTATATTTTTACAGTTATTTTTCAGATGTTATACAGCCATGTAAAACTAAAATGTCTTTATATATATTTTGGCTGTGTATGTATATAAGGTCAAGATGTAAGGCCACAGAAAATAAACAAGGATCAATAAATCACACAGTTTCACACAACAGTTCAGTTACCACTACAGTAAAAACGTTTTTTTAATAGTGTGTTTAAATACTATTATTAATAATATTCTCTTATCTCTTTTCAAAAGGTTGCCAGAGAACCTGCCTATCTGAATACAATATCATTAAAAGTCTGATACAAATGTTTTTGGACTTAAAAGCACTCAACACATACTCTAGCATGCCTTATTTAAAGACACATTTACGTTTAAAATTTACAGTGTACACTATAGGATTTTAAATGTTCATAGTACTCCTCAAATCTCAATTACACATTATTGAGATATTTTAATCAACGTATAAGCTATGTGAACCTTGCAGAAAACACAATATATTGACTTGATCACAATATAAAAATTACAATAAGATGTTTTTAAGGAAATGGAAAGTTTGTTGCAATCTTTCTAAAATGTGAAAATTACATATGTATGGTGCTTCTATAGAAAACAAAAATGATGTGTATGACATTAGTCCACAACTTGGACACATGCAGTATTCCCTTTGAAGATCCGTCATCTGGCAAGACATAAAACATGCCAAATGAAATGTGGAACGCCATACGTAAGATTTCATAGTAGGAAGTTTGAACTAGGTCACCTGGATACATCAATTTTAATAAATTCATGTGGACATTTATAGACCACAAAACATCAGGATGGCACTATACCAGGGTATCCACACAAGTGTTCCCTGTTGGCGCTACAAAAACACAACTGTTTCCAGCAGAAACACAACCAGGGGTCTTCCCATTCTAGGATTTGTGATGCACAAACTATTTTAGGTTTAGTGGATTATCTATTAAGAGCCAGTGATAGGGTTAATTATTGAAACATGCGGGGTTGACAAGGTACATATATCTGTAAATTGTATTTATTTTCAAATTTTATACAATCTGTTACATTGTCTTTAGAAATTGACACTATTTTATATATACTTTCATATTAAATAAGAAATTCCTTAGGATTTAAGAAGTTGCTATTTGCCCATATTCTGTATTTTTGGTGGAAAGTGTGGAACGTTTAAAGGTGAAGTTCTCTGTAATTTCTTTTTTGTATTATAACTGTAGAACTGTTGCTTGCCAGCTGGAAATATGTGTAGGGCTAAAAAACTCTACGTTATTCCAGCTGGCACACAAGTGTAAAGAACAATGTTAACTATGTTATGCTCTAGGAACCGGGAAGTTTGCATGTAAGGTAATGGGCAAATAGCCCATATTTCCACTTTTTATAATTTATGCATCCACACACATTTACTTTAATTTTATCCTCTGTATATGTTGTTTCCTGCATGAATATGAGTGAATCAAACAATCTGTCAGAGAATGTGAGACATTTTAATTGGCTATATTAAAACATCATATTTTTAGGGAAGCTCAAAGATATTTCAGAGGTAGTTTCTAGTAAATGCTCAGATAAAACATAACATTTTAACTATATTTTAATAATAAATACATTTCCTAAAACACTTAAAACATTGTCATGTTTCTTTACATTAAATGTTTCTTCCTATGTTGCTAGTAACCCCACCCCAGGCCTTCCAGGGCAGAACCAGCTTGGTCCCAAATGATACCAGCTCTGGTATGTTGCCCTCCAACTTAGACAACCAAGAGCCCCCCCAAGTAGCTGGTTTGGGAATTGAGGGAAATAAGCAAGCAGACAGAAAAGCAGAAATAGCCAGAGACTGAGCAGTAGGACACAGAATAGAAAGAGAATGCGTAGAGGTGCTCCAGAGGTCCCGCCCAAGTTTAAATAAGGGCCAAACACAGCTGTCTCCTCTGCTAACAACAGGCAACACAGGCATAGCAGAAAGATGTCCTCAGAAACTTCATAACCACGCCACAGCATGCCAGACTTGATGCAGACAGCCTTTGTCTCACCTTCTCTTAAGAGTAATAATGGCTGACCTGCTTCATTAGTTCCTGAAACAACCTCAGGAGCCACACTGAGGGGCTCATAGCAACTTCCTGTGGCATTTTCCAGAAGGCTGAGCACTTTCCGGAAGCCCAGCCACAGGCCTCCTGCTACAGCCAGACGTGAGAGGTGCCTCAGTGTAAGCGGAAGGGAGCGCCGAATAGAGTAAGATAGAAGAAAGGTGAAGGAGCCACCAAATACACAGGTCCAACCCCAGCCTGATTGCAGAAATATCCTGAAAGTTGAAAACAGAAACAACACTGAGAACCCATTTTAATTTACATGACAGTTTCTTTGGTTGTATTATAATGGTTATATTAAAATCATTTCCATGTTGTGCAGGAATGGACATGGAATTATTGCATGGTTTACAGAGTTTTTCAGTATAACCATGACATATCTAATATTTCAAAAATGCCTCAAAGTGCATTTCAAAGTTTCATGTTTGTCCTCCCTTTTCCAATTCAGTAGGGTTTGACTGCCGATGTTTCTGTTGCCCATGTAAAGTCTGAATGTCTGACATGTAGATGCCATTTATTTACTTACTTACCTATTTATTTATATTGCACATGTTGTTAAAAATAAAGATTAATAAAGCTTGTTCTGTGACATAGTTAATGCATCAGGGAGAATAGCCATGCCACTATCCTGTCAAAACAGTAGGTTGGGAAAGAAAGGCATGGGGTTGGTGTCACAAGGCTTGACCAGTATTTTGGGGAGTTACAAGACAAAAAAAAAATTTAAAGAACCACTGAGTTACACCACTCCTGTATGCACTCAACATAATGTCAGAATGTCTTGTTTTATCCTTTGTTTACTTGTTTACTGTCTTAGGAAGCCCACAAAAACTGAAATGTTTCATTTGACAGTTTGTGGGTTGAGCCCCTGATCCACAAATGAATGTGCCAATGCAATGATTTTACCTCTGATATTTTAAACAATGTGTTCCCTTTGACTGACAAAACTATGCAAAAAGACTTCAAATGTTTTCTCTGGTCTGTTTGATTATATTATGCAAATGCAAAATACACTAACATTTTGAGAACTGAGTATTCTAGTACTGAAGCTTTGCAGGTGGAATTATTGCCTATTCTTGCTCACTTTTGTCTGACTCTTCACTCATTTATCCATTCATAACCACTTTATCCAGTTTGCAGGGGTCTTGAGCCAACCCGTAATCACTGGGTGCATGATGCATGACAGGAACACACACTAGAAGGGTGCCAGTCCATAAAAGGACATATTTGAATAGCCAGTCCCCCTATCAACATGTGTTTTTAGACTGAAGGTGGAAACCAGAGCACCCAGAGGAAACACACCAAAATCGTACAGAATGCAGAGTAAAATTGTAATACTTTCATCTGTAATGTAGATTCATATAAGTAAATCGATCACAAAGTATATTTAAGTCTTTGGGTTTTAAGTATGAACTGAGAATTTAGTTTTATTAACTACAGGCATTGCACTGTACAAAAGTATATCAACACAAAAAAGCTGTTTCTAGCCTTGCAAGAATAAACAGCCTAGATCGGTATGAGCTCAGCAGCAAGGGAAAATGTTATGCTGATGACAGCCAAAACAGGTGTTTGTTGTTTTACAGACTGGTCAACCATCTGATAAATTACCTGTTGTGATAGTTTTGCTATTCAAACTTCAAACTAGTCAACCATTTCAAGTTGTATTGTACTTTCCCTAAACACAAGTTACTGTAACATATAGTGATTTGTCCATCTTCAAGTCAAGGCATCAAGGTTTGCTATCTGAAGCTATATCAAATTTGGAGAATGGCACTGCATAAACACTGATGCATAAAGCTGGAAAAGAAAGGTTTTATTTAGGACAATAAAGATTGGGAATCTAGGTAATGTTTCAATATTATATCTCAAGTCTGAACTAAAATGGAAACTAATTAAGGGAAATCTGAGCTGAACCCAAGGTGCTGAATGATGTCCCTGACTTTGATCTACATTGTTTTACACTGCATTTCAAAAACTACTTACAAAGCTGTGAACATTCACTGAAATATCTTATATTATCTCCAGATGTAGAAGTGTATTTTTATCATGTACATTATTCAAAAGTCTACTCCTCATACTGTTAGTATAAATATTCACATTGGACATTTTTAAACTAGTCTTCATTTAGTATGTTACTGGTATATTCCACTATTATCTTTAGGACTTATTATTTCATTATTTATATCATGAATTGTTTAAAATGAAATAATATATTAAATATTTAGGTTTGAGACCACATATGGACTCGATGTTGAAGGTGGTTTAAGGTCATATGTTGTAAGTTATATGAAACTTACCTGTAAAGAAAATGACTCCTCTTTGCAAATATACTATACTGGGACACCCACAAGTTCAGAAAGGGTCCAAACAAGACCAAGGTTGATAGCAACAAATGAAAATGGCGTCGAAATAATGCATTTCCAAGCAGTCCAGCTGCAAAGTTTGTGGTAACCACAAGAAAATAGTTCAGAAACATTTGGAGCAAAGTTAACACAGGCAAATCAGTCTTTTTTGGCATCAGATTGTGCACTGTGTAAAAATGTATATATAAATTAATGTAATAAAAACTAACAATCAAAATATATTCTAATTTATGCTCGACATTATTCTTCTTATCTGTTTCTTCACCTAGTCTCGTTGAGATATCTGTACACGACTTTGTAATGCCTGTCTATGTAGAAGAAACAAAAAATAAAAACAAAACAAAACTTTTAAAAAATTATTTAAATTTTTTTTTAAAAATTATTATTATTCCTATGTTCTACTCATATACCCTGGTACAACTCATCTGCTCCAACAGATAATCCCTTCCCCCTTTGACATGCTTTTTACACATCCCACTCCATGACATCAGCATCTTTAAATATTTGCTCCCTCCCCCACCACACACACACACACACACTCACTCACACACAATTTTACAGCAAATTGGTTTCATAGAGTGAAAATAGTATCAGTTACTCTGCATTAGTTCAATGGTAAACACAGTACTTATCGTTACTTATCTCTCTAGTTGTCTGTTGCACTCTCTTTGATTCTTTCGCTGCTGTCTATATTTAGGTTCAGCTGTTAGTGTCAGCACATGGATCTGTCAGTCAGTGCTTCTCTTATTCTTGGTCTTTGTCTTGGCCAGATGAATACCACACACATGCCTTGTAAATAAATAATTACAGATTGCTTATATTTACTTCATTTACCATTGAAGCAAACCTCAAAAGTGTTTTTAAAACGATGATATTCAATACCACTCAATTAAACATATTTTGTATATTAAATGATGTGTTTTATGTGGCAAAAAATAGTAATAAAGATTTTTTTTTACAAGTTTAACTTTATCACAAAGCAGCTTTACAGAACTCCGGGTCCTAGCCCTGAGGGAGTGCCATCAATGTGACCGCAGCAAAGAAAAACAACCCTCACAACTTGAGGAAAATACCTTAAGAGGAAATATGTTAAGGCTGACACAGGAGAAAAACAATAAAACAACAAGAGAACTGTGGTGATGACCTGCCTCATCACCGATGGTGACTGGTGGGCAGTAAATGTAAGTAAAATATTCTTTGGTGTTGTGCTGGAGAAAATAAGTATAATAAGTAAGAAAATAAGAAAAACAAGTATTAAGAATTGAAATCTAACAGAACATTTGCAACCAGAAAGTAGTTTATTAACCTTAAGGTGGTCAACACACAATAGCACAGAGCACTATGTGAATGAGGACAAGGAAGATGTTTTCACAGAGAGTTTATAAAGGTAGTTTATACGTCATAAGCATAAGATAATCACTCTAAATTTCTGCAAGATTAGTTTCCTTAGAGACAACCCAGTTTGATAAACAAGATGAACGAGAAAATGTTTTGTTTCTGATAAAGCACTGACCTCAAAACTGACCTGACACACACTTTTTCTGAGTTGCGTTGATGGTTAGAAATGAATATACAGACAAAACAAGCAGACAGGGTCTTTCAACAGAGACATATAAAAATTTCCATTACAGGTGTATCTATACTTTACTGTAATTTCCATTTTGGGTGACTATTTACTTTAACTCCATTACATTTCAAAGTCAAATATCTTACTTTTTTTTTTACACTACATTATAAAAACACACCCTCCGTGTGGCACTGATGCCAAAAGAGAGACAGATACACTCTGAGTGCTTTAACAAGTAAACCTCAAGTTTCTCTGCCTGAAACCAAGTAACTAGGAAGGCAGACTATTTATTTGAAATGTTGTGCCTATTTGAGACTGTAAGTAATCCCTTGTTTTGGTTTTTAGAACCGTTATGAATTAACAAAATGATTTGTACCACTTAGAGTCAGCAGTGACTACTATTCATTCATATATTACATGGTTTACAAATCTGTAGATGTAATTAATTACTTCAAACTGATGGTGAGAATTGATTGCAGGTTTATTTAACAATTTACAGTGTAAATTACCACAATATATGAAGCAAGGTCAAAACCAGAAATATTCCAAAACCTGAAAATCAGTTCAGTATCAGTACTGTAAACAAGTGCAACAGGCAAATCCAAAAAACAAGGCAGAGTTTCAGGCTAAAGTTCAGAAAAACTCAAAATGTATTTTTAGAAACAGGAGGCTCAGAATTGCAGAAATAGCTCAAAAAAAGACAGAAGACAAAACTGAGCTTAAAGGAACTCTATGTAATACTTTTTACCTAAAATGACAGCTTAGGAATTACAAATTGTGATGCTTCACTGAGATGTAACAGGGAGAACGGAGCTTCTGCACTGCAGGAACTGCACTTTTAGAGGAGGGTAGGCACATTTTTCTTGTGTGTTCCCCTTCGCGAGTTTTTTTTTTCTGCAACGTCCATTTTTTTCCTTTGTTTAACCATCTTATTTATTCTGTGTCCTCCAAACCAATGTCTGGTAGTGAATTTGCTGCTACCTGCAGTCTCTGTAGTGTGGAGGAGTTCATATGTTTGGACTTCCTCTGTTCAACTTGATCCATGTTCGAATGACCGAACCAATCACAGTCATTGTGGTCTGTGTCAATGCAACATATAGTTAGTAATATTTCTGGAGAGATGCATCAACCTCTGTTGGTTTAGAGGGGAAACCTTGGGCATATGTGACAGTTGATATAACAACCGTTGTATTTAATCTTTGACCGTTTTTGCTGTGTTCAGTTTCAAACTAATTAATTACATTCTATTAAAAGACTGGGGAACCAAGAGTGTTTTCACCTACAATGCGTTGATTAAATCTCCACTAGAGTAAAAATCCATAAACATTTACCTTCAAATGTACTTAAGTATTGAAAGTAAAATTACTATGATGTTTTAAAGCTCTAATATCCTATTATCATTTTTGTAACAAGACTCATGCTTAACTCGAGGACATCTACTTTTACTGGAGTAATATTTTGCTACACCAGTCAGGAAGATACACACCTCAAGACTTAAAAAAAACAAAAAAAACAAAGCCTGATCACTCTGACGAGCGCTTCTACTGGTTTATCACTCTCATGTGATTAAGACTTTGCCACGACAGCACCTAAACACTGCCCTCAGAACTTTAATGTGTGTTTGCTAAAGCAATGTGTGAGTGTGAAGAACCATTTCAAGGTTTAAAAATCATTTGATCTTAAGGCTTTTTACCCATATAAACATATTTGCAAAAATGTTTCTTCAAATAACCTTTTGTAGCACCTTTATTTGTGTGTGTGTGGTAATTAGAGATAATATGTACATATGGTAGAATGTATTTTTTGTTGTTGTTGAAAGAAAACTGAACATTGAATTATGTAATTTAAAAAATATATATATATATATATAAAAAAATATATATAAAAAAAAAATATATATGAAAAAAAAAAAAATAATAATAATAATAATAATAATTCTCCTGTCCTATGGGGATGTGCTGTGGGTATCCTTGTCCAGAGAGCTGCAAGTATCAACTGCAGAGTTGTGGTGTAGCATGGTACCAACCCAAACTGCATAACAGAGAATGTAATGTAAATTTATGAGAAAATATCTAAACGCAAGAAAGCAAATAATTTGTGGATATCTATGTATTAGATTATTGACATGATTTAACATTTCAGCATATTGTATTGATACTACATGTCCTAACATGCATACTTGAGGAATTTTCTGTAGCCTCTTCAACCTCTTTAGGGTCAAAGTGTGTCCACAGCCTACCCCCAATCACTGAATGCAAAGCAGGAACACACCCAGGACAGTGCACTAGACCATCACAGTGCATGACACATTCCCACAGTCACATTTGAGTTTGGTGTGTTTTCCCCGTGTCAGCGTGGGTTACCTCCGGGTGCTCCAGTTTCCTCTCATGGTCCAAAAACCCATGTTGGTAGGTGGATTGGCAACCTGAAGTGTCCATTGGTGTGAGTGTAAATGTGTATGTGTCACTCTGGTGCCTCCTCCAGAGTGTGTTCCAGCCATGGGCCCAGTGGACATTTACAGGGGTTGGACAATGAAAGTTCAAAAGAGGACAAATTGTTGGTGCACGTCTTGCTGGCGCATCTGTGACCAAGACAGCAAGTCTTTGTGATGTATCAAGAGCCACGGTATCCAGGGTAATGTCAGAGTACCACCAAGGAGAACGAAACACATCCAACAGGATTAACTGTGGATGCAAGAGGACGCTGTCTGAGAGGGATGTTCGGGTGCCGACCTGGATTGTATCCAAAAAACATAAAACCACGTCTGCCCAAATCACAGCAGAAATAAATGTGCACCTCAACTCTCCTGTTTACACCAGAACTGTCCGTGGGGAGCTCCACAGGGTCAATATACACGGCCGGGCTGCTGTAGCCAAACCTTTGGTCACTCACGCCAATGCCAAACATCGGTTTCAATAGTGCAAGGAGTGCAAATCTTGGGCTGTGGACAATGTGAAACATGTATTGTTCTCTGATGAGTCCACCTTTACTGTTTTCCCCACATCCGGGAGAGTTACGGTGTGGAGAAGCCCCAAAGAAGCGTACCACCAGACTGTTGCATGCCCAGAGTGAAGCATAAGGGTGGATCAGTGATGATTTGGGCTGCCACATCATTGCATTCCCTTGGCCCAGTACTTGTACACTGCCAAGGACTACCGAACCATTCTGGAGGACCATGTGTATCCAATGGTTCAAACATTGTATCCTGAAGGTGGTGCCGTGTATCAGGACGACAATGCACCAATACACACAGCAAGACTGGTGAAAGACTGGTTTGATGAACATGAAAGTGAAGTTGAACATCTCCCATGGCCTGCACAGTCACCAGATCTAAATATTATTGAGCCACTTTGGGGTGTTTTGGAGGAGCGAGTCAGGAAACGTTTTCCTCCACCAGCATCACGTAGAGACCTGGCCACTATCCTGCAAGAAGAATGGCTTCAAATCCCTCTGACCACTGTGCAGGACTTGTGTATGTCATTCCCAAGACCAACTGACGCTGTATCGGCTGCAAAAGGAGGCCCTATACCATACTAATAAATTAATGTGGTCTAAAACCAGGTGTTTCACTTTCATTGTCCAACCCCTTGTCAGTGAATATTTAACTGTATAAATTTAGAGCCGCTGAAAAAAATGGTGGGATTACGCTTTAACAGAGCACGCCTTACTGGGCATGCCAGGGTTAACCCATTACTGTACACTTATTTGTCTACATGAAACATCTGACAACACAATTTTTAAACACAGTATCCATTACAACGTCAATTCCAGAATTGCCAGTATGGCCATAAATTAGTGATACATTTACACTGACATGCTCTCGATACAGTTATTCCACAACATAGAACAACATACATTTTGTTTTGCATGTGAAAATAAGGTGAAGTTCCCCTTAAAGGGGCAATCTGTAATATATTTACTGTACTTGGTCATAAAATGTGAAGGTGGTAATGGATTAAGGAAAACAAGCTAGATTGAAGCACTAGTATCCTTGAGAGCAGTGCTGGAGCAGTATATTCTCTTTGAGAATTGCACAGTCCGATGGGGCTCTACTGGAATTTCAGCCTCAGATCCTGCCCTCTGTCCAATCACGTTACAGTCCAAACCCACTGTGTTATATTTTACTGGAAACCAAAAAGCCCCATTGCCCTTCCAAAAATCTACATGACCAGAGACAAAGTAAAAAATGAGAGGAAATATTGGTCTTGTGTTTGAAAGTCGGAGGCAGTTTAGAAGCAGCAACACTACAGAACAGAGCCAGAGCTGGCTAATTTTCTTCTGAACAATAACAGAATCTGACTGAGTTTTGTGTATTTTATACGAAGAAGGTGAATAACAACATTTTAGTGATGTTTACTGCATAAAAACGCTGATTATGGCAAATTCTTCTTAGCGATTACGGCCCAAGTTCTTAAACCCGTCTCTTGCACGTTCCTCAAACCTGCAACCCGGTCTCACTTCACGTCTGGGGAGGAGGGGGTCGAGGCAGACAGCTCTCTTCACTGTTTTGAAACTGCATTATAGTTCTGATTTGTGTCAAGATTACCGATTGCTGTACTGGCATCAGCCCAAAGAAATGATTTACAATATTTTCAATTAAATACTTGACACACAGAGCACATGCCAATAAGCTGGGACAGGCATACAACAATTTCAATTACAGTTTTATCTGTCTGGGTGTGGAATTCTAAAAAATCTAATTTAAATAAATAAGAACAACAAATTAGTTGTAATAAATAACAAACCATAAAACCTGTATTCTTAAACTTTAATCAAGTATAGACTGTAAGTGAATCTCTTTTCAGTTTGAGAATAGAACAGAGAATAGAGGTTCAGCAGGAACCAAAGTCAATGGAGTGGTTTTGAGGGAACATGGGGGCCTGTTTTCTGATTGGTAGTCTTTGCCATGTGTCACCACTCATTTTTTACAGAGTTGAGAGGAGCTGAACTTCATCACGTCACATCATTCATGGTCACATCCTCATGGTCCTGCTTGACCAGCATCTCTTGAAACTTTTTAAAGGCAAAGCTAAAGTTTGACTGAACATTCTCAGTGGCAGCTACAAGGCTCTTGAATGAACTCCCTATTGACCTCTGGTGTGCTCCCTCTCTACTGGGGTTTAAGTCAAAACTAAAGATGCATCTATATCTTTTGGCTTTTGAAAATGGCTCGTTTTAGTGTTTCAAGCAATGCTTTCTTAGTGTCTTTCACGAGTTTTGCTTGTTCTTAATTGTATTCTTTGTTGTGTAAAGTACTTGGGTGCAACTTTGGTTGCATATAAATACATTTTACCTACTTACATACTCTCTTACAGTCACATCTCTCAACACTGCCCAGTTATGCTGACTCTCAATGAAAATTAATGACTTTAGTTTGCCGTTGCATTTGTTGTGCATGCAGTTATTAATGACACAAATATAGTGTCATTACTAAGAACTTAAGTGCTTCATGGAAACCTTTAAGTGGTCCCAGCAACAGGTGTTTCCAATCAGTCTCCTGTTGTTATTGGCTGGGTAGCGGATGTCCCCTGCACATGATCCTCTGTGAAATCTTGGGAGTTGTAGTGTAGCACCAGAAAGGAGAATTAAAGATGCCCAAGGATGAATCTACTTCCTGCCAGGAAGTTAAAGCCATTGCCTCAAGGCAGTAGACAAACCCAGCTAGAGATCATATGTTCATTCATTCATTCATTCATTCATTGTCAATTGCTTATCAAGTTCAGGATCACGGTGGGTTTGCAGCAAGATGGGGACACACCCTGGAGGAGGTACCAGTCCTTTGCAGGGCAAGACAAACTCACACATTCACTCACGCACTCACACCTAAGAACATTTTTGAGTAAACAATCCAGCTACCAATGTGTGTTTTTGGACCACAGGAGGAAACCGGAGCCTTTTCCTTAAGCTGGCAACCTGGAGGCAGACATACCTGCCATGATACAAAATTTATTGTAAATGCTTGTATTACAGATTGCTCCTTGTGAAACCAGCTAAATTTTGTGATATTTACAAAATATAAGCTTTCAAGTTAAGATTACTAAATTGATTTTTGCATACGTAACATTAGGTGTTTACAGTGAATATATGGCAATTACATTATTCAATTTTAATAACTCATTTTTGTGCTGTTTCTTCTGTGACTGATTTGAATATCTCTTTAAACTTTTTACCTAATAATAGTTTTACTCATGTTTTCAGTGAGATCAATCACAGAAATTGGAGGCGGAAAAAGCATTTAGCTTGACCTAAAGGATTAAGTCATGTAAGCAGAATAAGCTCATTCTGATCTGTCATAATCTGTTACCCAGATGCTGTAAATAGTATCATAGTATCTGTCTCCACTTAGTGTTGTCAAAAATACAGGCATATAAAGTGTGTTGAATGGCCTCTCTAAAAGCTTGATAGGAACTATCAGCACTCATAAATGCCAGGATGCCTCACAGCATGGGCTTGTAAGGAAGGATCCTATTTAAAATTGTACACTGCAATCATCAGAGAAATGTGATGTATATATATATATATATACACACAGTGCTTTGCGAAAGTGTTCGGCCCCCTTGAACTTTTCAACCATTTGCCACAATTCAGGCTTCAAACAAAGAGATACAATTTGAATTTTTTGTGAAGAATCAACAAGTGGGACACAATCATGAAGTGAAATTTATTGGATGTGTCAAACTTTTAACAAATAAAAGACTAAAAAGTGGGGCGTGCAATATTATTCAGCCCCCTTGCGTTAATACTTTGTAGTGCCACCTTTTGCTGCAGTTACAGCTGCAAGTCGCTTGGGGTATGTCTCTATCAGTTTTGCACATCGAGAGACTGAAATTCTTGCCTATTCTTCCTTGCACAACAGCTCAAGCTCAGTGAGGTTGGATGGAGAGCGTTTGTGAACCGCAGTCTTCAGCTCTTTCCACAGATTCTCGATTGGATTCAGGTCTGGACTTTGACTTGGCCGTTCCAACACCTGGATACGTTTATTTGGGAACCATTCCATTGTAGATTTGGCTGTATGTTTTGGATCATTGTCTTGTTGGAAGATAAATCTCCGTCTCAGGTCTCTTACAGACTCCATCAGGTTTTCTTCCAGAATGGTCCTGTATTTGGCCCCACCCACCTTCCCATCAGTTTTGAACATCTTCCCTGTCCCTGCTGACGAAAAGCAGGCCCAAACCATGATGCTGCCACCACCATGTTTGACAGTGGGGTGGTGTGTTCAGGGTGATGAGCTGTGCTGCTTTTACGCCAAATAGTTCGATTTTGGTGTCATTTGACCAGAGCACCTTCTTACACGTTTGGTGTGTCTCCCAGTGGCTTGTGGCAAACTTTAAACGAGACTTTTTATGGGTATCTTTGAGAAATGGCTTTCTTCTTGCCACACTTCCATAAAGTCCAGATTTGTGCAGTGTACGACTGATTGTTGTCCTATGGACAGACTTTCCCACCTCAGCTGTAGATCTCTGCAGTTCATCCAGAGTGATCATGGGCCTCTTGGCTGCATCTCTGATCAGTCTTCTCCTTGTTCAAGATGAAAGGTTAGAGGGATGGCCGGGTCTTGGTAGATTTGCAGTGGTCTGATACTCCTTCCATTTCAGTATGATTGCTCACACAGTGCTCCTTGGGATGTTTAAAGCTTGGGAAATCTTCTTGTATCCAAATCCGGCTTTAAACTTCTCCACACCAGTATCTCGGACCTGCCTGGTGTGTTCCTTGGTCTTCATGATGCTCTCTGCGCTTTGAACAGAACCCTGAGACTATCACAGAGCAGGTGCATTCATACGGAGACTTGATTACACACAGGTGGATTCTATTTATCATCATCAGTCATTTGGGACAACACTGGATCATTCAGAGATCCTCACTGAACTTCTGGAGTGAGTTTACTGCACTGAAAGTAAAGGGGTCGAATAATATCGCACGCCCAACTTTTCAGTTTTTTATTTTTTAAAAAGGTTTGACACATCCAATACATTTCATTCCACTTCACGTTGATTCTTCACAAAAAATTAAAATGTTATATATAGGCTGAAAATACACAAAAATGTATTAAATCACCACACTTTCACCCAGGTTTCTTCGCAGCACATAAACAAATCACAGATAAGGCCAAAATATTCCCACATGTAGCTCTAGTGTCTATATGAGCCACAGGTTCTGCTTTGGGTTCATTATTTAAGCAAACATTACCAAAATATTATGTCAGGAAACAACTCTAAAGACCTTCCTTAGGCTGAATATTAATGAACTGCTCTTCAAATTCCTGTGCTTTTTTGTTTGAAAATTTTTCTTCACTTTAAATGGTTCATGTACCAAAACATAACTGCTGTCCCCTTTGAGGTGGAACAGAAACTTTAAATAAGAAGCTTCCCATCTTTTGGGCCTCATTTATTTAATAACTTTAAGGGAGTCCTTTCCATTTTTAAGCATTTGCCTGTTCCACCGTAAAATCATAACTTAACATGTTTATGAGCCTGCATTATTTAATGTGGACCAAACAATTGAATAAAAACTGACCAGGTATTCGTATCTTTTTTCCTTCTACCATTTTGGCTTCCTTAATTTCATTCATTCACTCATCATCTTTAACTCTTATCCAATTCAGGGTTGCAGTGGGTCCGGAGCCTACCTTGAATCACTGGGCGCAAGGTGGGATCACACCCTGGACGTGGCACCAGTCCTTCACAGGGCAACATATTCACTCACAAACACTTTGAGTCGCCAATGCACCTACCAATGTGTGATTTTGGACCGAGGTAGGAAACTGGAGCACCCATAGGAAACCCATTTGTTCATGGGGAGAAAACACAAAACCTCTCACAGACAGTCGCCTGGAGTGGGACTTGAACCCATAATTTCCAGGTCCCTGGAGCTGTGTGACTACGACACTCCAGAAGCTATAGTGTCATTTGTTTTTAAAAGTTACCATGATAATAAAACTTAAGCATCTTGCTTGGATTGTTAAATATAAAATGCGTAAATTGTTCCGTCGAAAAACAAGCCATGACCTTGCAGGCTGTAGGTGGCTTGGTGTAGAATAAAGTGAGTGAAGAGTGAAGGGCTAGTAAGTGCTAGAAACACAAAACAGATATCTTGCTGTCATTACTGACTGGGAGCTTAAACATGAGATATGTTACATTGAAATGCTGCAGGATATCAGAATGCTAGTATACAGATGCTTTTTTGGGCAGTGGGGGTGGAGGTGAGAGGTGGGGTGGAGTAATGAGCAATGACCTAATAGGTTTAGAATAATAGAGGTGTTTATATACATATACTTGCAAAAATCATAATGCACATTTTAGATTTCTCTTATGTATACCTGAGACCTATTCTGTTTTTTCACTCTTTCTGCTCTGTCTCTCTCTCTCTCTCTCTCTCTCTATATATATATATATATATATATATATATATATATATATATATATTGTATATATATATTGTATATTGTATAATATATATTGTATTTATCTTTTTCAGTAATTTATTGCAAGCACAGCTATGGGAGATGCTGAAATGGCAGTGTTTGGGGCTGCAGCTTCCTATCTGCGGAAGTCTGAAAAGGAGCGCTTGGAGGCACAGACTCGTCCATTTGATATGAAGAAAGAAGTTTTTGTGCCTGATCCTATAGAAGAATTTGTTATGGCCACCATCACCAATCGTGAAGGAGACAAAGTGACTGTGCAGACAGAGGCGGGGAAGGTCAGTTCAATAACTACATGCTTTTTATGTTGCAGTGAGTCTTATAAGATATGAGACAAAAACTTATAAGAAGCAAGAAAATTTTTAAATGTATATAAGTGAATGATTAGGTTATGGAGTAATATCTGTAAGTATGCAATAACAAATAGAGGGTGGGCTGCTCCAACATGGACTGAATTAAAAAATCAAGAATTTGTTAATTAAGCCAGTCAAGCACTGGTGAATTGTGTGTGTCTCTTTTAAATTAAAACGTGTATTTTGGGTAAAAATGAACATATTTTTAAGCAAGATTTGACACATGCATGCCAAGAAAACATCGCAGGCAGAGCACACATTAGTGACATCGTGTGGTAAAATAGAGAACTGCAAGTAAATGTGCAAACTACCCTCACACATTATCAGTCCATAATACATAAAAATTTTAATTAATGCACGAAGATTAAAGAAAAATTAAGGGAGATTGACACTCACTTGATACACTGCTTGCTGTATCTCGTTCTACTTTATTTGTAATATTGTTTTATTCTTGCTTTACTTTATTTCACTCTGTATTTTATTCAGATTTTTTTCATTTAAATTATTTAAATCTATGTTATTTTATCTCACAAATTCTGTCTTGAAACATGCCATATACGTTCATTATTATAGGCTGGTTATAGTTGAAGATAATCATTTGCACAGAGTCACAGATCTATAAACAGGCAAGAAGCTGATGCACTGTCTGTCATTATGGCTTTTTCTTTGCTACCAAAATTTAGCTATAGGTGACTATAGCTATAGGATATGTTTTCAGAGATCATTACATTTTTTTTGCCAAACAACAATGGCCGGTTAATGAGGTGATTTAACACTGTTTACTGCTGCTGACACATGTTGCTACCTATCTAACTTGCATTAGTTTGTAATGCCATAATGCCACCAAACAACACATTTTCCTTCAGCTCTGAAACAATAACTTCTACCACACAGTCTCCAAATTTTCTCTTTTTTTGTCATTCCAACCTCCATTGTCTCCATATTGTTTTATGGGTGCATGCTACCTTCTGGCTTTTGTGTGTGCACACACTTTCAGTCCAGAATCCATGCAGAGTTTTATGAATGAGGACTCTAGAGAGGGTTTGAGACTGTTGTTTCACAAGCATTGCTTATGACACTGAAAGAAGCTGACACTTTTGGTCAAATTAAATAAATAGAGATAAATAAGATTTACTTTTTAACAGTATGCAGGCAATAATCATCTTACATTGTTTGTATTTAGTTTTCTGCTTTATGCACCTGCAATAATCGATATAGTATATTTTATGGAGCGCAAAAATAACTTTTGCCATTTCCAACAGATGTGAAACTTAAATTATATTTTGGTAATCTTCACAAAAGGCAAGCTTAAAATAACAAAAAACAAAACAGAATGGTCTTTATGCGTTGATTAATATATCCATCCATTATCCACCACTTATCCAGCTCCTCCGGGGGTATACAGAGGCATTCCCAGGCCAGTCGAGACCTTTAGTCTCTCCAGCTAGTTCTTGGTCTGCCCCGGGGCCTCCTCCCCCGCTGGACATGCCTGGAACACCTCTCCAGTAAAGCGTCCAGGAGGTATCCGGACCAGACGCCCGAACCACCTCAACTGGCTCCTCTCGACGTGGAGGAGCAGCGGCTCCACTCCGAGTCTCTCCCGGATGTCCGAGCTCCTAACCCTGTCTCTAAGGGAGAGTCCAGACATCCTGCGGAGAAAACTCATTTCAGCCGCTTGTACCCACGATCTCGTTCTTTCGGTCACTACCCAAAGCTCGTGACCATAGGTGAGGGTTGGGACGTTGATTGAACGGTAAATTGAGAGCTTTGCTTTTTTGCTCAGCTCTCTCTTCACCACAATGGACCAGTACAGAGCCCGCATTACTGCTGATGCTGCACCGATCCGCCTGTCAATCTCACGCTCCATCTTTCCCTCACTCGTGAACAAGACCCCGAGGTATTTAAACTCCTCCACTTGAGGCAGGATCTCACTTCCATATGAAGAGAGCACTCCACCCTTTTCCGACTGAGTACCATGGACTCGGACTTGGAGGTGCTGATCCTCATCCCTACCGCTTCACACTCGGCTGCAAACTGGTCCAGCAAGAGCTGGAGGTCCTGGCTCGATGAAGTCAATAAGACCACATCTTCCGCAAAAAGCAGACATGGAATCCTGAGACCACCAAACCGGACACCCTCCGCCACTTGGCTACACCGAGAAATTTTGTCCATAAAAATTATGAACAGAACTGGTGACAACGGGCAGCCCTGATGGAGTCCAACTTACTGCCAGCCATACGAACCAAACTCCTGCTCTGTTTATACAGGGACTGGATGGCTTGTAGCAAAGAGCCCAGTACCCCATACTCCCCGAGCACCCTGCACAGAATACCCCGAGGGACCCGGGGTATTGTCCCGGTTCTTGATCTGTTCATCTTGGTCTTTATGGATCACTCTTTGTCTGGCCCATCACCTAGGACAATTTTGCCTTGGGAGACCCTACCAGGCGCTATTGCCCCCGACAACATAGCTTCTAGGCTCAGGCAGGCACGCAAACCCCTCCACCACGTTAAGGTGGTGATCCAGGGAGGGGTTGATTAATTTATAACTGTGAAAACAGACAACATCCGTCCTTTTTTTATTATGCTCTCAGTCATTATGCCACAACTCTCTCAGCTGATGTCACACCTCTCATGCCAGATAAGGGCGAAAAGTTTGAAACTTAAAAAGAAGAATCTGACAGTGTGTCAGGAACGAGGGGCGGATATAAGGAGGGCGGACGCACTCGCTAAAACACAGTTCTTTAATAAAGGGAGGTAACCAAACAAAGCACGAAAACATACAGGGAAACAAGGCAGGCTAAATTAAACAAGGGAAGCTAAACAGGGCAAACGGGACTGACAGACTAAAGAGTAAACGAAGGAACGAGAGAGGAAAAGAAACTACGACACGAAACAACGACTAGGGAAACAGACACGGAGAAACTGTAGAGACAGACGGACAGACTCGAAAACACGACCGACTAGACATGAGAAAAGAGAAATGAGAAATGAGGAATGTACGACAAACAGGACGTGACACAATAGGGCTTAAATACTCACACAAATAAGAAACACCTGGACAGATAACGAGGACGGGTGACACATGACACGGACGAGGAGGCGGGACGAGGGCGGAGACAAGGATATAAACAAAACATAGCCATGTGCGAATAAAGCACATGGCGGGGACAACAGACTGACAGGACGAAGGCGTGACAGATGCCCCCCCCAAGAACGCGCAACTCCCGGGCGCGTACTCCTAAACCCCCCAGGAGCTGGCACTGGAGAGGGCACGGAAAACAAGACGGACAACAAACCAACGGGTGACAGGACTCAGGACAGGACGGGAACAGACACAGGAGCCGGGGACACGACAGGACCGAATATACGAGACGGGACATGGGACATGACAGGAGACTGACAAAGGGGGGCAGCAAGAGACGAGAACGGACTGGACAGGACAGGAGTGGACACATGGGACTTGACAGGGTTTTTGACATTGGACATGACACTGGATGGAAACAGGGACTGGACAGAAGACGGGACAGGTGACAGAACTTGGTGCTGGGACTGGACGGGAGCAGAGACTGGTGACAAGACACTGGACAGGATAGGAACGTTAGACTGGACAGGGGTACGTGACTGGACAGAAGACAGGACAGGTGACATGACTTGGTGCTGGGACTGGACGGGAGCAGAGACTGGTGACAAGACACTGGACAGGATAGGAACGTTAGACTGGACAGGGGTACGTGACTGGACAGAAGACAGGACAGGTGACATGACACTAGACTGGAACGGAGACGGGACTGGAGACTGGACAGGGGATTGGAAGGGAAACTGGACCGGAGACAAGACAGGTGACTGGACATTGGACGGATACGGGAACTGGACGTGAGACAAGACAGAGGGTTGAAACGGGGACTGGACAGGACTAACAGGGGACTGGACAGGAGACAAGACAGAGGGTTGAAACAGAGACTGGACCGGAGACGGGACTTGAGACTGGACAGGGATTTGAAACAGAGACTGGACCGGAGACAAGACGGGTGACTGGACATTGGACGGATACGAAGACTGGACATGACTAACAGGGGACTGAACCGGGGGTTGAAACATAGACTGGACAGGGCTGACAGGGGACTGGACATGAGACAGGACAGGAGACTGGACTGGACTTGGTAGGGGAACAGGGATCAAGACGTTTACGGGGACAGACATGAATACAGTAACAGGTACAGGGACAGAGACAAAGGCTGACACGGGTACTGGGACAAGGACAGACAAGGGAACCAAAATAACAGGGGGGTGCCCAGGACTGGCTAATGTCTGTGGGGCAGTCTGAGGAACCAGCCTGGGCACAGTTCTGGGGATCGGCCCTGAAGTCCTTCGGGCCGACCTACGGACATGGACAGGGGAGGCCGTAGCCACAGTCACGGGGACAGGAGAGGCCGTGGCCACAGTCACGGGTACAGGAGAGGCCGTGGCCACAGTCACGGGGACAGGAGAGGCCGTGGCCACAGTCACGGGGACAGGAGAGGCCGTAGCCACAGTCACGGGGACAGGAGAGGCCGTAGCCACAGTCACGGGGACAGGAGCGGCGGGCGCCGCCGCCGTCACGGACACAGGAGCGGCGGGCGCCGCCGCCGTGACGGACACAGGAGCGGCGGGCGCCGCCGCCGTCACGGACACAGGAGCGGCGGGCGCCGCCGCCATCACGGACACTGGAGCGGCGGGTGCCGCCATCACGGACACTGGAGCGGCGGGTGCCGCCATCACGGGGACTGGAGCGGCGGGTGCCGCCATCACGGGGACTGGAGCGGCGGGTGCCGCCATCACGGGCACTGGAGCGGCGGGTGCCGCCATCACCGACACAGGAAGCCCCGCAGCAACGTCCACGGGGGCAGGGGAACCTGCGACGTCTTCCTCGGAGGCAGGGGAACCTGCGACGTCTTCCTCGGAGGCAGGGGAACTTGCGACGTCGTCCTCGGAGGCAGGGGAACCTGCGACGTCGTCCTCGGAGGCAGGAGAGGCGCGCGTCGCGCTCACGAAGACAGGGGTTTGTGCTGCTCGCCGGGCTCGCGCTGGAGCTGTAAAGGGTTTAGGGGGTTTCACAGGCGCACCCATTAGATCACCTCGAGGTGCGCCCCTGTTAGCCTCAGACCTCAGAGGTACGGAGGTGAGGCTAACAGCCCCTACCCTTAACGCCCCCCCAAAAATTTCCCCGGACCTGAGGGGGTAATCCTCCAGCGAGGGGGGAACTCCAGCACGCTTCTTCCGCCGGCTCCTTCGACTCCCGCTGGCGCAACTACTCGATTCACGAGTCGACTCCTCAGGTTTAGGAATCGGAATAGCACCAGGCAGGAGCTGGAGCCGGCAACTCCCGCTGTAGCAGTCCTTCTGTCCATAATTCGGCTCCTCTGAAGTCCTAGAGGCTACCATTGCACGAATTATGGACGCTTGGACTTCTCCTAGTCTCCGAGAGTAACTGTCTGTGCTAGCTGCGTCCTGGTGGTCGTACATTCTGTCAGGAACGAGGGGCGGATATAAGGAGGGCGGACGCACTCGCTAAAACACAGTTCTTTAATAAAGGGAGGTAACCAAACAAAGCACGAAAACATACAGGGAAACAAGGCAGGCTAAATTAAACAAGGGAAGCTAAACAGGGCAAACCGGACTGACAGACTAAAGAGTAAACGAAGGAACGAGAGAGGAAAAGAAACTACGACACGAAACAACGACTAGGGAAACAGACACGGAGAAACTGTAGAGACAGACGGACAGACTCGAAAACACGACCGACTAGACATGAGAAAAGAGAAATGAGAAATGAGGAATGTACGACAAACAGGACGTGACACAATAGGGCTTAAATACTCACACAAATAAGAAACACCTGGACAGATAACGAGGACGGGTGACACATGACACGGACGAGGGCGGAGACAAGGATATAAACAAAACATAGCCATGTGCGAATAAAGCACATGGCGGGGACAACAGACTGACAGGACGAAGGCGTGACACAGTGAAAAAACATAAAACAAATAATAATAATAATACTGTGAATCTGAACAAAATCTGCAACTGAAATGAATAAAATATCCATTCAAAATGATTGTAGAGTTTAGAGTTTACATTGATATATTTTTCAAAGTTTAATCTGAAGATTTGAATATACAGTTCCAGTTTTTTTTTATTAAAAAAAATCTTTGCTCTGCTCCATTAGCTCATAGGTCCAAAGCCTCTGTAAGAGCAATAGATGGACTACAGTCTGTAAACCTAACCATAGAAAATGGACCCTTAGTGTAGAAACAAGGAGGTGGTGATAATTTTATGATTGATCATGACCACCTCCTTGCTTCTACACTATATTAATATTAATATAATTTTAGTGTAATTTATTAGTCTTATATTCAGAACAGAAAGGCAGTCCAGGAATCAGTCCAGGAATCAGGCTAGGGCTCTGTATACATTTCTTAATCAAATCTCTTACCGGCAATGCAGTGGTGCAACAGGTACTGTTGCTCACATAGTTCCACACATGTTGATATGTGGATTGCCATGAATTGAAGTGTCTGTAGTTGTGAAAGTGTGATGCCATCTGCATTGCACCCACTGATTCAAAGTAAGCTCTGGAGTCACCATGAACATGAACTGTATAAGTAATTACAGAAAAGGAAGGAATTATAACTGAAAGTTGTCTCTGCATGATTACACAATACTAGATTATGAAGATCACCTTTCTAGTTTAATAATATTCTGAATTCTTTGTAATTCTCCAGACACTCACTTTTAAAGACAGCCAGATTCTGCAACAGAATCCTCCAAAATTTGACAAAATTGAGGACATAGCTATGTTGACTTTTCTTCATGAGCCAGCTGTGCTGTTTAATCTCAAAGAGCGTTATGCTGCATGGATGATCTATGTGAGTACAAAAATTTGCTTCAAATGAACTAAACCTTTCTATTATTATATTCAATACATAACAATGAGCATACCTTTCTCTCAAAGACCTATTCAGGGTTGTTCTGTGTAACTGTCAACCCCTACAAGTGGCTGCCAGTGTATAATCAGGCAGTGGTTATAGCCTACAGGGGCAAAAAGAGAAGTGAAGCTCCTCCTCACATATTCTCCATTTCTGATAATGCCTACCAGTACATGTTAGCAGGTAAATGCTAAACAATTACACAAGTAGGTCATTTACACAGATGACTGGTGATGCACTGACAAACTTTAATATTTATAACTACATTTATAATCATAGAAATGATCTATTGTATAGAAAAATGCAAAATAATGATGAAATTATTTGGATAACCTGCATTTGAAAACTGCAAACATTGTTCTTCATAACAAATATTACATTACATTTGAATATATGTAAATAATTTGTCAATGATAAGTCTACAATTTATTAGCTATTATAAAGTATTAACAATTTAAGCTCTAGTTGTCCAGTCGTTAGTGGACTACAGTGAAACAGACATGGTGGTGATGTATTGTTACAAGTGGATGAGACACAACAGGGCTGTTACAGTTTTTAAAGACCTGCTGGATTGAGAATAGTTCACCAACCAAAAATATCCAGCCGACAATGTACTTTGGGCACCATCCTGTGTCCAGTGATGAAGGACTTGAGGACGACCCGCACAAACTGTGCAGCAACAGGTACTGTCTCTGCATTTACATCTACAACTTTGACCAAACACTTAAGTGTATCCAGTAGAGTGGACAATGAATGGACACTTTAAAGAATGGTCTTTAAAAACTCCAGCAACACTGTGGTGTCTGATCCACTCAGTCGTTTTGCATATTCAAAATATGTTGCCATTAATGTCTTTCAATGTACTACTAATTATTCTAATGTGTGATTAGCAAATTAACTGTATAAAAAGGTTCTTTAAAATGTACCATAACCTGCTACCGTTTTAGCTACCATTAAATACTGTCAGTATAAAGTATCTTACTGTGTAGCACTTTACAGAAATTTTACTATAGTTCCATAGTATTAAAATATCAGTAAACATTACCAGTGCTTCTATCAAGCAAATAAATCAATGTATAAATTTTATTTCAGTGACAGTTAAAATTGGTAAAACGTGTAACACATCAGGATCAACACATCAAAAATGAACACATCAAGATCAAGTTCATCAATGCATACTTCTATTATCAGATCACAAGTGGCATTATTTTAATGCCAAATGTCAGGAGCATATTTTTAAAATGTGAAAGCGCTATTGATATAGCACTCGTTATTCATGACAGCATTCATGCAAAATATATTTGTGCTCAATCAGATTAACAGTTTATATTCAGACTTAATTTGCTCACCTTCAGATTTTCATGGCTTACACTCATATTTACTCAAATATGCTAAAATTTGTGCTACTTTCTGATTGCACATGGATATCATCATCATCTTTTCCGCTTGCCCATTTCATGGTCGCGGTTAAGGCCTTAGTGTTCTGTGTCTTTATAATTAGACCCTGAACATGGGAGATGCAAGCAAGGTAAGCATAGGAGGTGCAAAGTCCTATGTTTTTTGGAGTATTTAATACAGCCTGAGCCCTATTGTTTTCTGTGTTTACTGTTATTAGGTGGAAGTTATTATTAGATGGAAGTGGAGACAAAGTCTGCACCAGAAGTGTCAGGACATAACAGAAAGCTGACAGTCGCGGAACACAGTTAACAGTCTGTTTAATGTCGTTATCCAAAAGGGTAATCACAAGGCAGGCAAAGATCAAAAACAGGAGCAAACAGTACCTCGGAGGATGGACAAAAATCGTAGTCAAAAACAGGCAGAGTTCAAAAACCAGAGAATGCAGACAATACCAATAGGGACAAGACAGGAGACGTAAATCGGGTACACAGGCAGGAAGTAGGCAACAGGAGACCGTCAGACAAAGTACAAGGAAACGCGTTGTATGCATGGGAGAACCAAAACAATACTCGGCAGGGAACAGTTCTCAGAGTGAGGTATATATAGAGAGACAGACAGGTGTGAGTAATTAGAACTCTGGTGAGGGAGACCGGTAGGTAGTCATGTGACTGGCAGGTGCATTCTGGGAATTTGAGTCCTGAGATGTAGGCGTGACAGTACCCCCCCCCGAAGACACCGGAGGAGGCCTGGAACGAGGACGACCACGACGACGACCACCCAGCGGAACAGAGTCACCAGAACTATGGACTTCTGCACGTGCGGAGGACTGAGATTGACGTGGGTCTCTGGATCGAGACCTGGGAAGGGACGGAGCGGGATTAGATACCGATCCTCTCGGGCGACCTCTGGGACGGGGAGCCGGCTTCTCAGGATGACGAGAGTGAAACGCCAACACGAGACCCGGATCATAGATGTCCTTTGCTGGTACCCATGAACGCTCCTCAGGACCGTACCCCTCCCAATCAATAAGATATTGGAGAGTTCCTCCACGTCTACGAGAATCTAATACCTCTCGCACGGCATATGTGGAAGAGTCCCCAACGTCCAATGCCGGGGGCGGAACGTCGTCAGGCTGCAACTCATTCAAAGGGCCAGAGATCACAGGCTTGAGGAGAGACACATGAAAGGAGTTAGCAATACGGTATTGTGCAGGTAATTCTAACTTGTAAGTAACCTCATTAATTTTATCAGAAATACGAAAAGGACCAATATACTTAGGAAGGAGCTTCCTGCACCTCCCCTCAAACCTGATATCCTTTGTAGCCAACCATACTCTTTCTCCAATCTGGAATAACGGGGAATTTGATCTGTTTCTATCAGCTTGTTCCTTATACCGTGAAAGGACCTCCGTGATGTGAAGATTAGTTTTCTCCCACACCTCCTCACTGCGTTTCATCCACTCGTCGACTGATGGAATTCCAGATGTAGCTGCAGTCCAGGGTGCCAACGGAGGTTGATAACCTAATATACACTGAAATGGGGTGAGACCAGTAGTCGAGTTAACCAAGGAGTTTTGGGCTATCTCTGCCCATACCAAGTACTGGGACCAGTCTTGTGGATTCTCATGACAATAAATTCGTAAAAACTTTCCCAGCTCCTGATTAACCCGTTCACACTGGCCATTACTCTGGGGATGATATCCAGAGGTGAGGCTAACATTTACCCCTAAATGTTCAAAGAAAGCTTTCCATACATGTGACGTAAACTGAGGACCTCTATCAGATAAAATGTCTTCTGGGATTCCATAATGACGGAATATATATGTATATAAAGCTTTAGCAGTATCCAGGGCCGTGGGTAATGAAGGAAATGGGATGAACTTAACTCCTCTAGAGAACCGATCAATGACTGTGAGAACTGTAGTAAATCCCTCCGACAGAGGTAGGTCAGTGACAAAATCCAGCGCCAAATGCGACCAGGGACGTTCTGGAACGGGTAGAGGCATTAATTTACCTGCCGGAAGGGTTTTAGGTGTTTTTGCCTGAGCACAAACTGAACAAGATGCTACAAATTCATGTACATCCGCTCTTACTGACCCCCACCAATAACGTGCTAGAATGAGCTGTGTAGTGCGTCTCTCTCCGGGATGACCAGATGACAGTGACGAATGGGCCCATGTAATCAGCCTATTACGGAATTCTGGCGGTACATAAGTTTTGCCTTCCGGACAAGATTCAGATACTCCTTTTGACCGATTTTCCTGTGCAATCAGTTCATCTAACTCCCATCTGATAGCTGCCACCGAAACGGAGGAAGGTAGTATAAACTTATTTGATTCTTCACCTTTCTCTTCTGATTCATTCTGATTAAAACGAGAGAGCGCATCTGCTTTAAGGTTACGATTACCTGGCTGAAACGTGATGGTAAACCGGAACCGGGAGAAAAACAGCGACCACCTAGCTTGTCGAGAGTTCATACGTTTTGCAGAACGAATATATTCCAGATTCTTGTGGTCAGTTAAGACTGTGAAAGGATGTAGAGAACCTTCTAGCCAGTGTCTCCATTCCTCTAAAGCCAACTTTACCGCTAAAAGTTCTCTATCCCCGATACCATAATTTCGTTCAGCAGGTGATAATTTATGCGAAAAAAAGGCAATGGGGTGTAACTTAGGAAGTTCCCCACTACGTTGAGATAATACTGCCCCTACACCCGTCTCTGATGCGTCTACCTCCACCACAAAGGGGAGTTCAGGGTTAGGATGTTTTAATATGGGAGCGGTAGTGAAGGCTGTCTTGAGACGTTCAAAAGCACCTTGGGCCTGAGCAGACCAACACAAACGATGAGGACTACCCTTTAGTAAAGCAGTAAGTGGGGCTGCAATAGAACTAAAGTTTCTGATAAACCGTCTGTAAAAATTCGCAAACCCTAAAAAGCGTTGAAGCTCCTTCACGTTAGTTGGGACTGGCCAGTTTACGACTGCCTCTACCTTCTGGTCGTCCATGACTATACCCGACACACTGATAACATATCCCAAGAATGAAATGGTTTGTTGATGGAATTCAAATTTCTCTCCTTTGACAAAAAGGTTATTCTCCTTTAACCGCTGAAGCACTTGACTGACCTGTTTTACATGAGTTTTAACATCTGGAGAGTAAATCAAAATGTCATCAATGTATGCAATTACAAATTTTCCCAACATGTCCCTAAAAATGTCATTGATAAACTCCTGGAACACAGATGGAGCGTTTGCCAACCCATAGCTCATTACCAAATACTCATAATGTCCCTTGGTAGTACTAAAAGCAGTTTTCCACTCGTCACCCTCCTTAATTCGCACTAGATTGTATGCACTACGAAGGTCCAACTTGGAGAAGATGGTAGCACCTCTAAGTTGCTCTAATGCAACTGGAATAAGGGGTAGAGGATATACAAATTTCTTGGTGATATCGTTCAGAGCACGATAGTCTATACATGGTCTTAATCCACCGTCCTTCTTTTTGACAAAGAAGAAACCCGAAGATATAGGAGACTTTGATGGACGTATGAACCCCTGTGTTAAAGCTTCTTTGACGTACTCTTCCATGACTCTTTCTTCTTCTAAATTCAAAGGATAAATACGTGATTTAGGTAAGGTAGCACCCTCAACAAGTTCTATCGCACAGTCATATGGCCTATGCGGGGGTAGTTTAGTAGCTTTTGTTTTACTGAAAACTTCTAAATATTGGGAATAAACGGGAGGAATTTCTACTGACATGGTTGAATCTGGACTCTCCACTGAAGTGGAATGGATAGAAATGTTTTTAAGGGCTAAACAGTTTGTGTGGCATAAGGATGACCAGGATGTGATTTCGCGTTGGCTCCATGAGATAGCTGGGTTATGAATTTCTAACCACGGTAGTCCTAAGATAATCTGAAAATCCGCCTTGGGTAATACCAAGAACGAAAGCCATTCGTGATGCAAGAAACTTGTCTGGAACCAAACAGGAACTGTCTCTTGTGAGATGAAATCTCCTCCAACGGGACAGCCATCAAAAGCTCGGACTTGGATCCGTTTGCACAACTGTTTTGTCTTAATTCCCAGCCGGGTAACGAGGGATTGTTGAATGAAGTTTCCTTCAGCTCCAGAATCTATTAGCGCTGAAATGACAAAAGAAGTTCCTTGGCAGTACACTTTGACAGGTATGAGAAAGGATTTTGATATTAACCCTTTTGTGGGTACACTCACCAAATTAGCACGAAAATTCCTCTCCAGGTTTTGAGTCCGGACTCGTGGAGGTAAGCGTGTACAATCACGACGAATATGATCGGATCCTCCACAGTATAAGCATAGTCCACCGTGGAGACGACGTAGGCGTTCTTCATGAGAAAGTCGCATATTATCACATTGCATAGGATCCGAAGGAGGATTAGGACAGGGAGCTTGACCTTGTACCGGGCGAAATAGAAAACCAGGAGCGGATTGACGCTTGACAACTTCTTATCTCTCACACGGTGGTCGAGGACGTTTTTGTAGGAGTTGGTCCAGGCGGATGGATAAAGAAATTAACTGATCTAAAGTCAATCCGTCATCTCGACAAGCCAGTTCCGTGAGTATTTCTGGATTTAGACCATTACGAAAAACATTAATGAGCGCAGGTTCATTCCAGCCACTACCAGCAGCAATAGTCCGAAACTCTAACGCATAATCGGCAGCTGTTCGGGCTCCTTGCTTAAGAGTGAGAAGGATCTCACCACAAGAACGTCCCTCATTAGCATGGTCAAACACTTCCCGGAAAGTATTGACAAATTCGGGATACGTGTTACTGACTATACTGTTCCAAATAGCGGTGGCCCACTCAAGTGCTTTACCAGACAGACGGGAGACCAAAAAGGCGATTTTTGCCTGGTCATTACTGGGAGGAGAATTCTCAAAAAATATAGAACATTGCAATAAAAACCCGCTACATTTGGCCGGATCGCCTTCAAACATCTCCGGTTTACTGACAGGATAACGAGAGTTCAAACTGACAGACGCTACAGGAGGACTGGGATTAGGGCTGGGAGCAGGAATACGCGCTACAAGGGCGTTAACACTCTCCAACACTTGTTTCAGCTGGAGCTGTTGACTCTGTTGTTGTTGAGCGAGAGAATTAACTGATTGAGTCACGCTATCCAACATTTGCTGGTGTTGTCCTAGCATCTGGCCCTGACTAGTGATAGCCGTTCTGACGGCATCTGTGTCCGCTGTCTGCATGTTGGCCGAGTATTCTGTCAGGACATAACAGAAAGCTGACAGTCGCGGAACACAGTTAACAGTCTGTTTAATGTCGTTATCCAAAAGGGTAATCACAAGGCAGGCAAAGATCAAAAACAGGAGCAAACAGTACCTCGGAGGATGGACAAAAATCGTAGTCAAAAACAGGCAGAGTTCAAAAACCAGAGAATGCAGACAATACCAATAGGGACAAGACAGGAGACGTAAATCGGGTACACAGGCAGGAAGTAGGCAACAGGAGACCGTCAGACAAAGTACAAGGAAACGCGTTGTATGCATGGGAGAACCAAAACAATACTCAGCAGGGAACAGTTCTCAGAGTGAGGTATATATAGAGAGACAGACAGGTGTGAGTAATTAGAACTCTGGTGAGGGAGACCGGTAGGTAGTCATGTGACTGGCAGGTGCATTCTGGGAATTTGAGTCCTGAGATGTAGGCGTGACAAGAAGCCCTATTGTTTTCAATGTGTTAATTTTTTTTTAAACATATTCTCCCATTTTTGAAGCTTTTCCAATGAATTTTGGAATTTTGGCCTTTTAAGGTGGAACAGTGTGTTTGAAGGGAAAAAATGAAACAGAAAAAATAAGTATATATTACTCACCTATGGCGCAGGAAGAGAATTACTCACCTATGAAGAGGGAATAAATAGAAACCATTTATTGACTGGACATATAGAGCACCCGTCATGATGAAGTTGCCCCATTGAGACACATAATTCTAAGTGTATAGTATTGCAATGTCTTCATATAAATCTGAAACAGAATCACAAAAGGCCGAAAGCTCGTCAGAGTTCAAATGTTACAGATCTTCCAAGACCTTAAAACTGCAGCATTTTATAAATGAATAGACTCCATAAACCTTTCTTCCAGTTCTTTTCAAAGGATACTACAAGAGATTTCAGACACTGCATCAGAGATTTGAACACCATGGAACTTAAATTCGCAACATGGTAACAGAGCAGCTACATCTGTGAACTGTACTGATCAGTAATGTAGGAAGATAGATTTGCCCAACCCCCACCCCACAGAAAAAACACCCCAAAAAAAAACAAAAAACACCCAAAAAACACCACCAACATTATAGCAGGCCTGGCTGATTGCAGTGAGGTAGGATACCTGGGTAATAGATGAATGTCTTTGCCCTTTGTTTGTGATGTGTGTGTATGGACGCAGTATCTTCCGAACGAGGTGAAGCTGGAGGGACATCAGAGCGATGCGGTGGAGTGGCATACCCTGTTTGATAAGTGGCCATTTGATGTTCCTGGGGTATTTGTAGTTAGACTCACATTGCTAGTTAAAATGTCAGTGAGCAGGTCATTGATGGACAGAAGCTGTGCCATGCCTTCATCTTCTAGGCCTCTCAGTCTCTCATTTCTAAAATAATCCACAATCATTTCATAAAGTCACAGTTCACACGAGTCAGCCTAACTTAGTCCGTCTTCACCATCATCAATTGCTTGTATAACAGTCTGTAACTGGTCCACATTTAAACTTGAAAGCTTTGTGTGGCTTGGTGTAGGAGTGGCCATAATGACTGGACACCAGTAACATTTACTTTCAAGATGATGCTAAGTGCTGCAGCCTTCCTCAAAATTTCGGGCACTGTCAGCTCACTGTAGGTCACACTTTCATGACTGGGTGGTTCTCTGTCCCAGATGAATCCCAAAATGTGCCATCGCCAGAACTAGTGGATATCTGGGCTGATAGCAAGTGATACACAGGCTGGGCAGCACTGCAGACCACTGAAGAAACTAGGCAAAAGTTAATATCTCTCCAAGTCAGTGCCAGTATATTTCAGAACTGTGTCAAAATACTTATTCCTTTATAAAAGTCACAGAACACTATTTTATTTCAGAACATTATTTTATTTCAGATCAAGGGCAAGTTTTTCCAAAGGGAAGGTGGTCATGTAGCATATCAAAGAAGATGAGAAATGTATTGTGTTGTCAGCACAGAAAGTTTAAAACCTTTGTTGTTTGTTTTGTAGCGGAAATAGTTATGCACACGTTGCGGTGGCATAAGCACTACATAGCGGAGTCAATGATAATTAATTATTATTAGCTTAGACAAATAGGTCATCTTCACATATTATACAGCAGAATTAGCTAGAATTAGTTATTATTAATGAATTATGCTCATTGACCCGCCGTGGGTTCTTGACTCTGAAATTGAATCTGAACTAGAAGTTATAATTCCATACAAGAAAGGTGCACACACAAACAAATAACCAAGGATTGGTTTTATCACACAACTGGTTTATTAAAGATAATATCAAATAATGAATATTGATTAGACATTCATATAATAAAATGGATTACAGTGATATATGAGGGAACAGGAAGATTAATATATGAGGGAATTTCTCTATGATAATTATTGTCCTAAGTTCTAAGAAAGGCTATTGTTTATCCCAGCAAACTTTCAGTACCAACCCATGAGCCATGAGAGGCATGAAACCATGTGACCTTACGCATCCGGAGATGGACAGGGAGCATGTCGCTGACGGTGCTTTCCAGCACGACTTCCTGGAGAATTGCAGATGCTTGGAGGTGGCAGCCGCGGGCGTTCCTTTTCTCCCAAGGCTTTCAGACGCAGCTGTCGGAGCTGGTGGCGTTCAGAAGTTCTCTGTGGGGGTTCTTCATCATCGTTGATCTGCCGCCTTGTGAGAGACAGTCCAAGCAGGTCTCTCCTGGGGCCTCATCTCAGAAGATCATTTTGAGGGTGAGTGCGGCCGTCTTCTTTGTCGTTGCTGGTCTGGAGGCGTTGTCGTCCATTTGAGGGTCAGAGTTCTAAGGTTTCCTTCAGGCTCTGGGTGTGGCGTTGAAATTTCGCTAGGGTTAAACTATAGCTTTTCTTAATCTGTAGTTTCTATCTGGACCACGCTTTAAGGGCCCAAGACTGTTTAAGAAAGCCATGAGTCTGACGCCTGACATCATTTCATAAACCCAAGTCATTTTACTCTTTAGCCTTGAAAAAGGCTAAAAGAGAAAGCGCCCCAAGTGTCGTTTGGCACCACAGGTTTTTAACCAGAGTTTAGAAGACTCGCCTTTACTACTGATTGGATAAGATTGGAGCCTCTCTTGCTCCTGATTGGCTGCTTTCTGTACCTTGGTAGTGAAATCACATACAATTTATGACCCTGGACAAGACAAAGGGCTTGAAGACCATCTCCTTTGAATGAATCTCCAAGATTTTGAATCATACTTTTGCAATATAAACGATTAGATATTAACACAAAGTAATATCATTAAGACAACCATGTTCTACATAATTATTAACCAAATAACACAGTATGTGTTTACCTTGGTTCTACATACATTCATATAAACAAAAATGACATAAACACATGTAAATTAATCCCACCCATTTTGATTGTCTAAATGGAATTAATTTCAAACAGTTGTGCCCATATACACTTGTTTTCCAGGTAAGAACTTTGGGATGTTTGAGTCTTTTAGAGTTAACAGTCTTTAAAAAGGTGTAAGAGGACATGGAATAAAGGTGGGTCTGTGTGTCTCTCTGAATTTTTTCTTGACCCTGTGGGTCCTTAAGTCATAAAAAGGGGTCCTTGGAGGGGGTTTTACGAGCCTGCTCTGGAGGTTTATCTCACCTTCCATCTGCTTGTGTGGAGATGTCTCCGAAACGAGCTAAAGTTTGGGTATTTAAAAAATAAAATTCTCAGAAAGTCACAATTTCTTATTAGGAATTAATACACATTCATCATATCATGCTACAGTTTGTTACAGGATTAACCAAATCCTAAATGCTCAGCGCTACCTGACAGTGCTACAGGAAACATCTATTCTGTCCAAAGATGGCACTGAGCATTTAAGATTCCATGGAGGCGGGAAGGGGGTGGCTATGGCAAAAAATAAAAAATCCTTCATCAACTCACATTTTTATAAAATCAAGGGAAACTATTTTAACTATTTTAAGAAGAAACTCTCCAGCTCTCACTGCCTGTCCATGCACAAGACCTTTCTCTCTCTTCCAATGTCTCAAAGTGCCCAGGTAGCCTGCAGCCTCAAAGACAGCAAACCACAGTAATGTGTATATTAAGTGCTACTCTGTCCATGTTCATCATTTCAGCTCTGATTACTTGTAGCATACATATAAACTGTGATTTTAATGAAGTGAGTGGACTGTACATATAAACACCTCAAACAGAATCTATAATCTGAATGAATTCAGTCCAATTGGGGAAAATATTTGCATGTAAACATAGCCAGTGAAAGCACAGTGAATCTGTGTTTGAGCCAAGCAAGTCTGAGGGTGCACTTATATATTTTGCATAAAGACAATAGAATTCTGTGATTAGGTTTTGAATAGTGATTTCATATATGATATTTTGGCATTAAAATATTGCTAAAAGCAAATGGTTATTTTCATTTGTTAAAACTGCTCCATTATTGAAACTTCTATAATTTGTCATGTCAAGCATGTATAATGTATGAATTTTTTTTTTCAGACCGCGAAAACCAGTCAATACTGATTACGTAAGTTATTAATAAAATCTCTTTTAAATTAATATATTCTATTGGTTGATATTACAGTTCTGAGGTTTTTAAGATCTATGCCCTACAAACCGGATTCCAAAAAAGTTGACACTAAACAAATAGTGAATAAAAACTGAATGCAATGATGAGGAGGTGCCAACCTCTAATATTTTATTCAGAATAGAACACAAACCACAGATCAAAAGTTTAAACTGAGAGAATGTATCATTTTAAGGGAAAAATATGTTGTTTCAAAATTTCATGTCGTCAACAAATCCCAAAAAAGTTGGGAAAAGGCCATTTTTTACCACTGTGTGGCATCCCCCTTCTTCTTACAACACTCAACAGACATCTGGGGACAGAGGAGACCAGTTTCTCAAGTTTAGAAATAGGAATGCTCTCCCATTCATGTCTAGTACAGGCCTCTAACTGTTCAATCGTCTTGGTCCTTCTTTGTCGCACCTTCCTCTTCATGATGCGCCAAATGTTCTCTATAGGTGAAAGATCTGGACCATTTCAGTCCCCGGATCCTTCTCCTACGTAGCCATGATGTTGTGATTGCTGCAGAATGTGGTCTGGCATTATCTTGTTGAAAAATGCAGGGTCTTCCCTGAAAGAGATGACGTCTAGATGGGAGCATATGTTGTTCTAGAACCTGAATATAGTTCTCTGCATTAATGGTGCCTTTCCAGACATGCAAGCTGCCCATGCCACAAGCACTCATGCAACCCCATACCATCAGTGATGCAGGCTTCTGAACGGAGCGATGATAACAACTCGGGTTATCCTTGTCCTCTCTGGTCCGGATGACATGGCGTCCCAGTGTTCCATAAATAATTTCAAATCGTGACTCATCTGACCACAGAACAGTCTTCCATTTTGCCACACTCCATTTTAAAAGACCCCTGGCCCAGTGCAAAAGTCTGAGCTTGTGGAGGTTGCTTAGAAATGGCTTCCTCTTTGCACTGTAGAGTTTCAGCTGGCAACGGCGGATGGTACGGTGGACGGTGTTCACTGACAATGCTTTCTGGAAGTATTCATGAGCCCATTCTGTTATTTCCTTGACAGTGGCGTTCCTGTTTGAGGTGCAGTGACGTTTAAGGGCCTGGAGATCACGAGCATCCAGTAGAGTTTTACGGCCTTGACCCTTATGCACAGCAATTGTTCCAGATTCTCTGAATCTTTTGATGATGTTATGCACGGTTGATGATGATAACTTAAAAGTCTTTGCTATTTTACGCTGGGTAACACCATTCTGGTATTGCTGCACTATCTTTCTGCACAACAATGCTGGAATTGGTGATCCTCTTACCATCTTGGCTTCAGAGAGACACTGATACTCTGAGAAGCTCTTTTTATACCCAATCATGTTGTCAATTGACCTAATTAGTGTTAATTGGTCTTCCAGCTGTTCGTTATATGCTCAATTTCCTTTTTCCAGCCACTTATTGCTACTTGTTTTTGGGATTTGTTGACACTGAAATTTTGAATCAACATATTTTTCCTTTAAAATGTTACATTTACTCAGATTAAACTTTTGATCTGTCATCTTTGTTCTATTATGAATACAATATTGACATTTGCCATCTCCATATCATTGCATTCAGTTTTTTTTCACAATTTGTTTAGTGTCCTAACCTTTTTGGAATCCGGTTTGTACTATTTTAATAAAGTGGTATTTATTTTTTCATTGGTTGATATAACTCACGTAACACAGAGCGGACTGACGGAAGCGGACGTACTCGCTAAAACACAGAATACTTTATTTAAACTAAAGTTAACAAAACAAAGTCAGGCAGACTTGGACAGAAAAACTTAAACAGAGACCCAGACTAAAGAGACAGATACCAAATAAACCTAAACAGAGAGAACTAAACAGACAGAGATAAACCTTAACAAAGGGGCTTAAAAAGAGACCTGAACAGAGAGAGCTAAAAGACCACAGACAGAGACCATGAGTACACAAAGCACTGGAAAGGAAACACTAACTGACCAGAGAAACAAAATAGAGAGGCACAAGAAAGAGAACAAGACTACAGAAGAAAAACAATGTGACAAGGAATAGGAACAGGAACGAGAACAACACAAAAACGACATGACTTGACTGGGAACATAGCAAAACGACACAACATGGCTTATGAAACAAAACGACATGACCAGGAAAGTGTAAGACATAAAACGACATGACTTTGACTTGGAACCTGACAAAACAAAGGTGAAATGTCCGACAAGAGGAAGTGAGAGAAGGGGGCTTAAATACAACACACAGACGAGGCGCACCTGAGACAGATAACGAGGGGGCAGGGTAACAAATGAAACACAGACGAGGAGGCGGAACAAAGGTGGGACATGGGAGGAGACAAGGACAACAACAGACAGAGCCATGTGCAAAGAGTGCACATGGTGAGGAAAACAGGCATGACAGGACAAGGGCGTGACAATAACTTTGGAATGAAATGACATTCTTCAGGACAACTCAAAACATCAGCAAATAATACAGGAACTATTAGATATAGGGTGAGTGCACAAATTTACAATAAATACATCCAATAGAAAACATACTCATCAATAAGTATAGAGGATACATTTACAAATGTATTGTAGACAAGACAGAAAGACAATATACAGATGCAGCACTTGGAGTCGGTGGTTTTAATGGTGGGTAAAAAGAGCCTGATGATCACTCCTGCCATTTTCACAATCCTCTGCAGAGTCCTATGATCCAATACAGTGCATTTTCCATACCAGTGTACACATCCAGGTATATTGTCAGGCCCAACTTTGGAAAGAGCTGTCTAACAGCAGCTGTAGACTGGATGAGAGTAGGGGAAGGGACAGTTTTCCTGTGTTTTAAATAATATGTTCTGGGATTAAACAGGGATTTACTGTACAAAATGTTCATATTATATACTCAGTATTTTGATATGTAATCACTCCAAAAAATCTTTAATAGAATGGCTCTTAGAATAGAACCAAATAGATATTGTTGTAGTGTGCATGTAATTTTTCTTTAGGCTTCCACTGGTAGATATACTTATATTTAATGGTTCAACAAAATAAAAAAAATACTGTATACAGTAAAAGTGCTCATTAATATAGTTGGGTTATAACGCATCCCTATTTTTTCTTGAATTTACAGTGGAGAATCAGGTGCTGGGAAGACTGTAAACACTAAGAGAGTGATTCAGTACTTTGCCAGCATTGCGGCAAGTGGCACAAAGAAGGATTCAGTAGCTCAGAATAAGGTTTTCAATTACATAATTTTCACAAAATAGTAGTTAAACTACTCTGACAAGTAATACAAAAATAATAAAATACAATCTATTTATTATCTATTAAATTTCAAGGTTAAAGTAATTTCAAAATTTGATGTACATTTTCCAGGGAACATTGAAAGATCAAATTATCCAAGCCAACCCTGCACTGGAAGCTTTTGGCAATGCCAAGACTATCCGAAATGATAATTCTTCAAGATTTGTAAGTAAATGTTTATTAATATAATGCAGTTATCTATAAATTATTTAAATTCATTATTTTTATCTGTTTTTATATCTTTCCCTTCAGGGTAAATTTATCAGAATCCACTTTGATACAAGAGGGAAACTGGCATCAGCTGATATTGAAACATGTGTGTTATATCTCACTCCTTTTCAACTTCTCTCAAATTTTTTAAATATTTAGAATCATTTAAAGCCATGCACCCATACTTGCTTCCATATATTTATTATGTTAATTAAAAAAAAAGAAAAATGTCAGAAACTGTATATTAAATATAATCTAATGATTTACTGACAAACAAATTCTTTATCTGTAATCTCAACAAAATATCTCCTGAAAAATGGCCAAAGGATATTAAGTAAAGTATGGGCACAATGTTATATCTGCATAGTACAGTTTCTGTAACATTTTATTTGGATATTTATGTATATTTTTTTCTATTAAGATCTTCTAGAAAAGTCACGTGTGATCTTTCAGCTAAAGGCAGAACGAGACTATCATATTTTTTATCAAACAAGAAACCAGAGATTCTTGGTAAGGACGTAGAATAATCTTAACAACGTTTAAATATGTCTATTTTCCACACAAATGTACATTCCCTCTTTCTGTCCAATAGAAATGTTACTAGTGACACCAAACCCCTATGATTATGCATTCATCTCTCAGGGAGAAACTACAGTTCCTTCTATTGATGATGCTGATGAGTTACTTGCAACAGATGTAAGTTCGGAGCAGTATTTGCATACTATATGTAGACTGATAACCACAATAATTTGGTTGAAGATACATATTACCTAATAAAAAATGTATAAATGCATTCTGTTATGTAATACACATTACATTTATCTAATCCCCAACACTAACACTATCCCATAGCAAGAAGAATAATAAACATTCAATTTCTGATTTCACAGAATGCATTTGATATATTGGGTTTCAATCAAGAAGAAAAAAACTCTGTGTATAAGTTGACAGGAGCCATTATGCACTATGGTAACATGAAGTTCAAGCATAAACAGCGCGAAGAACAGGCAGAAGCTGATGGAACTGAAGGTTTGTATAAATCATTTAACATGAAAAATACCTGCAATGACAGACAATCTAACTATTTTACTTTTACTATAACTTTGTAAGTATTAAAATATGATTTTTTCTCCAGATGCGGATAAAGCTGCTTATCTTATGTGTTTAAACTCTGCTGATCTAATAAAAGGTTTGTGCCATCCACGAGTCAAAATAGGAAATGAGTGGGTGACAAAAGGACAAAATGTCCAACAGGTAAAAAGAAAACAGACAAAAAAAAAAAAAAAGCAATATGTTTAACACTGTATAAAATTAAACCATTGGCTCTGTCAGGTGAATTATGCTGTAGGGGCCCTATCCAAAGCAGTGTATGAAAGAATGTTTCTCTGAATGGTGGCAAGAATCAACCAGACTCTGGAGACGAAGCAGCCACGGCAGTATTTCATTGGTGTACTGGACATTGCTGGCTTTGAGATTTTTGATGTATGTACCAGAAAACATAAAAAAGCTCACTGGTTTAATTTCATTATATAGTTATTTTTATTATTATATTACTGCCTTCTGTACAGAGTAGCCATATTATTTTACCTAACATATACATATTTACTTGATTTAATTTATATAAAATTACTATAGTGACAATGCCTATTTTAATTTGACCCATAAGAAGCAAAAGCTTGTTCACTTACGTGTGGTTGTGGTTCTGGTACTTATTTGTACTGTCTATAAAAATTGTCAGATTGTGCTCTTGTGTTAAATACATTTTAAAATTATGTCATATATTCTCTAATTTACAGTTTAACACTTTTGAGCAGCTCTGCATTAACTTTACAAATGAAAAACATCAACAGTTTTTCAACCATCACATGTTTGTCCTGGAACAAGAGGAGTACAAGAAAGAAGGTATAGAGTGGGAATTCATAGACTTTGGCATGGATCTGCAAGCCTGTATTGACCTGATTGAGAAGGTTTGTAATAGCTCTTTTAAATGGCTTGTAGCAGCCATTCATTCACACATTCATCCATCCACCCATTTGTTTGTTTGCTTGCTTGCTAATGTTTTGCCTGGTGACATTCTGTTTAAGCTCATTACTGACATACTCAGTTCATATTTTTAGCCCATGGGTATAATGTCAATTCTCGAAGAGGAATGCATGTTCCCAAAAGCCACAGATGCTACCTTCAAAGCAAAGCTTTATGATAACCATCTTGGGAAATCCAGCAACTTCCAGAAACCAAGGATTGTCAAGGGCAAGGCAGAGGCTCACTTTGCTTTGGTTCATTATGCTGGCACAGTAGACTACAACATTGACAACTGGCTCGTAAAAAACAAGGATCCATTAAATGAAACTGTCGTTGGACTATATCAAAAATCTTCACTGAAGCTACTAGCTCACTTGTTTGCAAACTATGCTGGTGCAGACGCAGGTATGTTAAATGAAATGTTTCTATTTGAATTGGGTAATACAGGCTAAAGATTGTTCATGTGCCTATTATTTTTCCAAAAGAATTGAAACTGACCATATTTAAAATCACTAATAACAGTGCAGGCATTAATTGGGCTACATTCTGTAACTCTAAATCGCTGAAGTGTATGGGTATTTTAGGTATGTAAAATGGCCAATATACCTTGGCAGCTCAGTGTAAATAAACAGGTAAGCCATAATATTCCTATGACTCCCTTCTACACTCACTGTTCACTGATTGTATATGTGCGTATTGTAGAACCTCTGTTGCTCCACCTCAGGACTACCACAGAGCAGGTATTATTTTGGTAGTATGTATTTTTGGCTGGTGGGTTTTTTCTCACAACACAAGTCCCTAAGAGGTATAAAAACATCAGCAGCACTGATGTGTATAACACACTAACATACCACCACCATTTCAGGGTCATTGCAGTGCTGAGAATGACTTGCTACCTATGTGGGTTCCTGACCATTGAAGCACAGGATGAAAGGGAGGCTAACAAAATATGCAGAGCAATGGATAGACTACCCTCTGTTATTGTAGAACTACAGTGCATCTGTATTATATGTGGAGATGCACAATGAATGTGGAAGCAAGGTGGTGGTATTAATGTTATGGTTGATTGGTGTATTAACTAAAGGAGGCTGTTTGGCAGTGCTAAATACAGTATGTTTTTGGTATGAATGCCAGAAAAAAATGTTGTGTGTGTGGAAGGTGCAACAGGTATTCACTTTTGCACAGTTGTAGTGTTCTGGGGTTGTGGGTTCAAACCCTGACTTGGGTCACTATGAGAATATTTTCTAATGTGGGTGTGTCTGTTGTGTCCTGTGATGGACTGTTGTGTCCTGAGATGCCTAATCCAGGATGTGTTCCTGCCAAGGAAGGGTAGGCTTCAGAACCACTGCAACCCTGAACAGGATAAACTCTTACAGAGTTTGAATGAATAAACAATTTTGAGTAGAGCTGGACATCTTTTGGCAGAAGGGAGTAAAATACTTGGAATTCACAAGGGGTACCTACAAAACAGTTAGAACACATTTATCTTTTTCACCCTGTTCCATAACAGTATGTCTGACTTGTCATCACTACTTTTTCTATGTAGACTCAATGTTTTGTTACATGTCATGAAGTACCTCTATGTCACCTATCATCCCACTTTGTCGTCTATATTCCACTATGTCTGGAAAATCTTCCTACATGTCCTAAAGTCTCATATGTCTCATATGTCCTCACTACTTATTCTATGTTGCCTCTACACCTCCTATCTTCTCATTATGACTGCTAGGTCTTCCGACATGTCCTGAAGGCTCCCAGTGTCTCATATGTCCTCACTAATCCTTCTATATTGCCTCTACTTATCCTAACTTCCTGTAATGTCTGCTAGGTCTTCCTACATGTCAAAAAGACTCCCAATATCTCATACATTCTCACCACTTTTCTATGTTGCCTCTATTCTATTTTCTTTCCACAATGCCTGCTCTGTCTTCCTACATGCCCTTTCATTGTCTCCTATTATCCCTCTATGTCTCTGATCTTCCCACTATGTCTGGTAGGTATTCATGTCCTAAAATCTATTACTTTTGAACTACAACTGACTACAGTTGATAAGTTAAAGTAATTTTGTTTTGTTTTATGTTATCGAGTTAAACAGTTTGTTTCAGGTGTCACTCATACAGGTGGTCACACTTGGACCTAGTTTTTGCTCTGGGGTTATGTATTGATTACATCTGCTGTGAAGATCTTTTAATTAGTGATCATAAATGTATCTTCTTTAGTCTTTCGGGTAATACGGACACTCTCTGTCCTAAAATAACCTCACATACTAGTATTATCACCCTGAAATTGGTCCACCTGTTCTCACCACAATTCTGTTTTGATTTTAAAATCAATTGTAAATATGTTTTTAATGCCATCTTTGATGAGCATAGTTATGTTTTCTTAAAGTGACATTTAAATGTCAGGTCTAGGGTCTATCAATAATAGTGTATGCCCGATGAGGTTTGTGCTTTGAGACAGAAGTATCACAGGTCTGAGAGATTATAGAAGTCTTCCTACATGTCCTAAAGTCTCCTTATGTCTGATTTGACCTCACTACTACTTCTATGTTGCCTCTACATCTCCTATCTTCCCACTATGTCTGCTAGGCCTTCCTACATGTCCCAAAGATTGCCTGTAGCATTGTTCAAAAATATAACACATGACAGAGTATATTAAAAGTAATATTGAAAAATTAGCAATGTTAAATAAATTATGCACTGCTCAAAATGGTTTACTTGTGTAAATTTTCCAATTTGGAGCCACATGCATATTCACCATCAACATGATTATAATGCTTTGGAATAGGTAAAGAAGCTTTCTCTTGTATTGGAACTGCAGCCAAAAACTGTCTGCAAGGCGATGTATCGCATGAGACCTACCTATTTGGGCTGATTGGAAGCTTAACATTTCAGGGTCATTTGAATGTATGCAACTTGTGTTTTCTAGCCCAGACCTAATACTGAGCTGCTTGTACCTGGCACCTTGGGTCTGGGTTTGCTCCCAGCTTCCCAATTTGGAACAGAGCACATGATTATACAGAATACAAGCCACAAATCATCCATAGATCAGTGCAAGGAATCTAGCTGATGGTGTATGTTACAGGGATGCTGGGAAATAATTTGCATATTCACATCTGGCCTCAAACACAACTGATAATTCATCATCAATGTGATTATTAGGAAGTTGTATATCAGGCCTGTCTGGCCCTTGTTCAGAATATAGAGAGCTGGTGATAGACGTTTAATGAACTTTGCTGAGCTCTCTGGTTCTAAAGACATTGTGTGCTATCTGATTGCAAACATTTGGGATTCCAATGTAGTATGAGTGTCATTTGAATGAGTGCAAAATATGTTTTCAAGTTAAAACCTAATATTGAAATATTTTCCCCTGACTGATAGGGCCTGGGTTTGCTCACACCTGTTCCTTTATGAACAGAGCACACAATCATACAGAAAACAAGCCACAGGTCAGTACAAGAAGTCTGTTGTATGAACTAAAACACAGCAATGCTGGGAAATAATTTGCATATCCCCATCTTGCCCCAAACACAACAGAATATTCACCATTAACATGATTATTATGAAGTTAGATATCTGGCCTGTATGGCCTCTGTTCAGATCAGAAACAAAATGGCCAGGAGCTCTCTGATTCTAGACATATGGCACCTGTCTGCTATCAGTTTGCAACCATTTGGGGTTCCAATGTTGCAACACACTGGTTCGTTCCTGAAAAATGTTCTTAAGTGATGCTGTTGAATAGGTAAGTTAAGGAAGCTATCTGCTTGATTGGAGTTACAGCCCAAATGACCTGGCAGGGCTGATCAATAATGTAATTTCTGTGGGTCATTTCATTGGGTGCAACTTGTGTTTTCATGTACTTACCTGACATTTAGCCACTTGCCCCTAACTGATAGGGGTTTGCTCCCACCTCCTCCTTTTTTTTGATCAAAGCCAACAGTCATACAAGTAAAATAGCACAAATCAGTACAAGGACTTGTAGATGGCGTATGCATCTTTGAGGGGTTTCAAAATGTCTTTGGTAGTGCAGTGATAAGGAACTGCTATATCATATTTAAGGTTGCTGGTTCAAACCCAGCTCAAATAAAATGAACTAAAAACATTACAAAATAAACATAACAACAGCTCTGAGCTTGGGTCCACAACCCAACCACAGATCAGTACAAGGAATCTGGTGGATGGTGTATTAACTAAAACACAGGGATGCTGGGGCATAATTAGCATATCCATATCTAATATAAGTATTCACCATCAGATCAATTAGTATGAAGTGAAATATCAGGCCTGTCAAAGGTTGCTGGTCCAACCTCTCCTCAATACAACTTACACATAAGCACAGTAGTATTATGATGTTCCTTTGAAGAGGAGGATAATAAAACAAACTAATGAAATAAAAAAAAAAAAAACTAAAGACACAACACAATAAACAAAACAAGAGGTCTGCACTCAGGTCCACAACCCCCTTCCTGTCATGTAACAACATGTCTGATATGTTCTCACTAGTTACTCTGCAACCCCAGCCCAAAATATGTAGCAGGTCTGATCAGAATTTCAATACATGAAGGTCATTTTAATGAGTGCATGTTTTTATATTCAAACCTGACATTGATTGATTGAGCCACTTGTACCTAACTCCTTGGGTTTAGGTTTGCTCCCATCTACTCAATTTGGAACAGAGCACTCAATCATATAGAAAACAAGCCTCAGATCATCCACAGACCAGTACAAGGATTCTGGTGGATGGTGTATGAACTAAAACACAGGGATGCTGGAAAATAATTTGCATATCCACTTGTGGCCTCATACACCCACACACACACAAAACAACAACGTTTAGGGGTTTCAAAGCAGTTCTGGTAGTGCAGTGGTAAGAAACTACTCCATCATAATAAAGGTTGCTGGATCAAACCCAGCTCAGTACAACTTGCTCACGAGCACACTGGTATGTTGATGTTCCTTTTGAAAAATAAAGCAAACCAATTAAACAAAATTAACTAAAACATTACAAAATAAACATAACAACAACTCTGAGCTTGGGTCCACAACCCAAGCCACAGATCAGTACAAAGAATATGGTGGATGGTGTATTAACTAAAACACAGGGGTGCTGGGAAAAAAAGTAGCATATCCACATGTGGCCTCAAACACAACAAAGTGTCAAAAGTTGCTGGTCCAAACTCTGCTCAATACAAATTGCACCACATAAGCACACTAGTATTTTGATGTTCCTTTGAAGAAAAGGATAAAAAAACACAACACAATAAATAAAACAAGAGCTCTGCTCACAGGTCTACAACCTATTTTGGAACAGAGCATACAACCCTACAGAAATCAAGCCTCAGATTGATTCTGGTGGATGGTGTCCGACCAAAAACACAGGGATGCTGGGAAATAATTTGCATATCCACAGCTGGTCTCAAACACACACAAAAAAACAACAACTTTGAGTGGTTTTAAAGTGGCTCTGGTAGTGCAGTGGTAAGTCTCTATTCTATCATACTAAAGGTTGCTGGTTAAAACCCAGCTCAGTACAACTTGCTCATGAGTGCACTGTATTTTTGATGTTCCTTTTGAACACAACTTGGGTCCACAATCCAAGCCACAGACCAGAACAAGGTATCTGGTGGATGGTGTATTAACTAAAACACATCCTAAGGGGAATGGTTAGTGAGCTGAAGACCTAAGTGGAAGTGTTTTACTGAGGGGAGGGTGAAGACCTATGGGGAAGTGTTAAGGGTTAGTGAGGTGAAAGGCCTAAGGAGAAGGGCTTACTGAGCCTTTAATAACTACACTTGAGAGAAAATCAGCAAATTCACAAAGAAATTCTGTATAAGGGCCAGGAGGACGATAGATTGTGATGAGCATAAGAGTGCTGCTTTTTGATGCAGTAACTTTAAGAGTAAGCACTCTTGGTAGGGGCATAAATTGCGACTACACCACCACCACGACCAGATGTTTGTGGGCAACTGTAATAGCTGAAGCCAGGGGGAGGGAACTCATTCAGGGCAATGTATTCATTGGGTTTAGCCCATTTTTTGCAGAAACATAATGCATAAAGTTTGTTATTAGTAATAATATCACTGACAATGAGTGCTTTAGATGCTAGAGATCGTATATTTAAAAACCCTAATTTAATGCTGGAAGTGCTGAAATATTGCGTTCACTGCAGTGCCTTGGTGTTAATTCTAATTAGGCTGTTAAAACTGTTTTTTGGGCATCTGTAATACGTTTTGCAGGGAACAGACACAGTCTCAATGCTGAAGAATTTATTAGTGTTAATAAGAGTGGGTGATATGGACATGCTGCTCATCATACTAACAGCAGAGAGATGGTCAGGTGGAACATTAGGAACTTTAATAGTACTTACCTGCTCGCTATCCAGTCCTACCTGACTGATGTGACTGGGAAGGACCTGATGGAGAATTCACTTATTCATAGATCAGGCATGGGACATTTCCCCAGAGGCAAAAATATACAGAAATGTGACTGCAATAAACAAATAATATAGAAAACATGTGACTGTAATAAATGATATAAAGACATGAGAATTATTTTAAACAAATGAGTTTTATGGCAAAAAATATTAAAATGGTTAAAAGGATACTTGAGTTTAAAAGGCCTGAACTCTGTGGGAAAAAAGGTGAATGGTAGCATGAGATTGTTTGGTACACCATGATAAGACATACTTAGGAGATAAGGATATCTTTTTAATTGGGCTCCTATGATACACTGCATACCTAGAAGATGAGGGTACCATTTTAATTGGGGTTCTATGGAATGCAACTTATTTAAAAAATTAGGAGGGGCGAGATGATCTCACCCCAAAAAGTGTATGTAAACAGTAGTTTTCAGTATGTCATTGTGAGTGAGTCTGCAGGAGGCCTTCTGTGATTGCTCTCCAAATAAAGAGCCTGCTGATCTTCCAAGAGGTTGTCTTCGTCTTTCAAGAATTTTTTTAAGAACTAGAAACTTTTATTAGAACTTATTCTTTTAAGTATTATAGTTAGACTAGATACAAGATTAACATGTCGTAGTAACGACATTTTGGTGGCCCGTCCTAAGGGGACTCTCAGAGACCCCGACCAGTGGCAAAAGATTGCCACTCGCGGGGGTCGAGTGGTAACGGAGCCGCCCGCCGGTAGTTAAACCATTAAACCATTGATCGTTAAAGGCTTTAACTCTGCATTTGCGAGTCAAAGGGGCTGATGCAATCCCCAGGGCGTTGGCCGGTGTTTGCCGGCCTTGGTGGGATCTTCCGTAACCCCCAGGGGACGGGAGCGCACCACCGGGCAAAACTCTTTCCCTCCGGGGTTAGAGTGGAGCTTAAGAGTGCATGCAGGCATTGGGGGGGGGGGGGGGCGTATTGCCACCCCCCTTGGCTTCGCAAAAAGACAGACCGTATAAATAGTCTAAGAACCATGCGCGAGTTGAAGGGGCTGACGAACCCTGGATGCGGGACACAGGTGGGATCTCCCCCAGCCTCCCCTCCGTGGGGACTTGGGAGCGCACCACCGGGCCCGCTCATCCCCCCCGGGGGAGAGAGCGTGGCTTGGAGCGCACGCCGGGTACAAACTTTAGACCGGGACCCGTACGCAAGCCACATTGAACTTACCCCGATGGCCGTGCGTGAGTCGAGGGGGCCACATAACCCCCGGGGCGTGGACCGATGCACCGCCAATCTTAGTGGGATCTTTTAGACTTTCCCCCCTTGCTGGGGACTTGGAAGCGAACCACAGGGCCTCGCTGGAAATAGCGAGGTTAAGAGCGCACGCGAGCCACCTACATCCCCGGAACGCCCAGGGGCTCCTGGTCTCCTAACACGTAAAGGGAAGGTCGGTTGGGCACCTGCGAGGCGATCCTTCTGGATGCCACGCCAGGTTTAATGACCCCCCAGCCCGGGGGCACCCGACCATAAAATTCCCTTTGTTCATGAAGCCCTTCCATCTCACCCAAGGGCGGGAACCTAACTTAAACCCTTAAATTCACTTGTTCATAAGGCTTAACCCAAAGTCCCGTCCGTAAGGGCGGGCAAATAATACAACTCTTAGCGGTGGATCACTTGGCTCGTGCATCGATGAAGAACGCGGTAAACTGCGTTAAATAATGTGAAATGTGGAACACAGATCATCGATATTTTGAACGCACATTGTGGGATGGACCCCCGCGGCCACGCCTGTCTGAGGGTCACTTTACCCATCGATCAGTCTTCCCAGACCGCGGCTGGAAGTTCGCAGGGCCTCTACCTAGGACGGCCCTTCGTCTTCCTAAACGCAGACTCAGTTCTAAACCCCCGTACTGCGAGAACTCTGGACGGAGGGAGAGCCATTAGGTCCGGGTCCCATCCGTCATCGTCTCTCTCCACTGGGCTCCCCGCTGTTGGAGGGTGGGCACCGAAATACGGCGAGCGGCCGGGGGGTTCGGACCCCGAAACAACCTTGTAGCATGACCTCAGATCAGACGAAACCACCCGCTGAACTTAAGCATATCAGTAAGCGGAGGAAAAGAAACAAGGATTCCCCTAGTAGCGGCGAGCGAAGAGGGAAGAGCCTCACGCTGAATCCCTCTTTCCCCTGACCGGGGTGGGCTGGGAAATGCTTTCCTCTTGGGCGAAGTTTCGGCCCGCCCGGTGTATTTTCCCTGTGTCTGGTGGTGAGTCGCGATCGGCTCCGGTTAGGCTTAGAAGGGCCCGAGGGTGAAGGTAGGTGCGTCCGGAGATGGGGCCCACGGCCCCGGACACGGGCGTTCCGCTATAGCCCCTCGCTCTGATTTCGCCATTAACGTCGGGGCCACGGAGCAATGTCCTTTCCGCGTTCTCCCCTCCGTCAGATGGGGATGGGGCCCCCCTTCTTCCGCCCAAAGCGGGCCGGCTGGGCTGTCCTCAGCCCCGTGCTAGGCTCGCAACAACGAGAGGGGGTTGAGGCCCACATCGACGAACGTCTAAGGTCAGCGGCTAAGTTCGGACCCCGACCAACCCGTCTTGAAACACGAACCAAGGAGTCGAACGCGTATGCGAGTCAAAGGGCTTGAACCCCAGAGGCACAACGAAGGTGAAGGCCGGCGCGCGTCGGCTGAGGTGGGATCTAAGACACCCTGTCCATCGTGGGTTGAGAGCGCACCACTGGCCTGCTCTCCACCAAGTGGAGAGTGGAGCCAGAGCATACGCGGTGGTACCCGAAAGATGGTGAACTATGCCTGGGCAGGGTGAAGCCAGGGTAAACCCTGCGTGGAGGCCCGTAGCGTTCCTGACGATCAAATCGGTCGTCCGACCTGGGTATAGGGGCGAAAGACTAAACGAACCATCTAGTAGCTGGTTCCCTCCGAAGTTTCCCTCAGGATAGCTGGCACCAAACTCAGTTTTATCCGGTAAAGCAATGAATGTAGGTCGCGGGGCCGAAACGGCCTCCTCCTACTCTCAAACTTTAAATGGGTAAGAGGCCCGGTGCTCTGAATTCAGTGCTCTGAATGTCCTTCCCGAAGTTGGCCGGGCTCCGAGGCCCATCGCTGGTTCCCGGCCACACTTGCGCGCACGGCCTTCCGTTCTCCCGTTCAGACATGGGGGGAAGACTCGGGAGTTGTGTGCGGATGCGTCGCCGGCCGTAGGGGCTTGGGGGGACCGGAGCGGTGTGACTGGAGCTGGGTGCGCCGAGCCAAGGCATCGTCGATCTATCGGGTGCGAGTCTCGCCTCGGGAGCTGACACCTCTGGGGCAGTTCTCTCGACCGGCAACCAACAGCCGAATTATAACTGCTGCGGACCAGGGGAATCCGACTGTTTAATAAAAACACAGCATTGTGAAGGCTCTTGGTCGGGTGTTGACACAATGTGATTTCTGCCCAGTGCTCTGAATGTCAAAGTGAATGCCGAATGGCATTCCGATAAACCCTGATAGGTTCCGAGGGCCACCGACGGCACTTGGCTAGGAGGAGATGTCTCCCCCCCTAGGGGACATCTCTTTTGTTGGCTTGTATGATCCATCCTCGATAGTATCCAGGCGTTGGGCACCTATTCCCAGAAGGTTATCAGCTGGCATTTGGCTGGGGGTCTCCGACCCACACAGTTATGGGTAAAGCAAAAGCCCATTCTCTTGGACCAAGGACGAGCTGATCCTCTTTGGTATACACTGGTGGCAGTCGATCCATGAGGCTGGGGACAGAGGCGTGAATAGGTCAAGCTCCCTGGCTGAATGGACGAACTGTTCTGATGGCATGTCAATGAGTGGTCACCGACCCATGGACTCATGAGGCAATGGCATATAGCTATTCCTTATAACAGGTGGACGAGAATATAACCTACCAGTCTCTTGTTGGTCGATGGCACGATGGGATGGTTTAAAGTCCCTACCGCAGTGACCATACACTGGGTAGGAGCACCAGCCTGGCCTCGACTGTGGTGGACATGCCGGCCCGGTCAGGCGCCATATAAAACAGGGTAGAAAAAAAAAAACAGTGACCAGGTGATGGGGAACTTCTTCCCGTGAAGGGTTCTTCGTCCCCTCGACCACACTGGCGATATTACTGCTAGGGTTTGGCCGTAAGAGCAATGCCCACCAGGGGAGACATTGTTCACATCAGGCTGGCTGTCCACAGCCAGCCTGGATGGTTGGCCCAATGCGGACACGACATGTGTGGTCTAGCCTGAGTCAGACTCCCTTACGAGGGAGGGGTGGTGGTTCTGTCATGGCTCGTTCTCTTCTGTGAGTGGGAAGGTATTAAGGTATACAGTATCGGCTCCGATATATGGTGTGCAGGGCGGGGCTAGCCTGGTTAATCCATTCAGCTCCACTATGTTTGATGTTTATAACAAAATACGACCGGATTCAACCTGTTATCAACCCCCTGCTTGTGTTCACAGGTAATCCACCACGGACAAGGACGAATCCGTTGAGACCGAGAATGCAGACACGGACCGACGTGGAGCGGACAAGGATATCTATCTCTAGGACGAGCCGAGATGGATCAAGACAATCAACGGCGCTGCAGGGGGCAGCCTTAAAACCTCCAAAACAGAGTAGCCCGCTCTGCCGAACGTAGCCAAATGCCTTGTCATTTAATTGGTGACGCGCATGAATGGATGAACGAGATTCCCACTGTCCCTACCTACTATCCAGCGAAACCACAGCCGAGGGAACGGGCTTGGCAGAATCAGCGGGGAAAGAAGACTCTGTTGAGCTTGACTCTAGTCTGTCACTGAGAGGCGACTTAAGGGGACTCGCGCGGGCTTCCCTCCCTGGGGTGAGTTCCTCTAGGGACAGTGACAGGTGGGGAGTTTGACTGGGGCGGTACACCTGTCAAAGCGTAACGCAGGTGTCCTAAGGCGGGCTCAGGGAAGGACAGGAACCTCCCGTAGAGCATAAGGGCAAAAGCCCGCTTGATCCTGATTTTCAGTATGAATACGGACCGCGAAAGTGGGGCCTAACGATCCTTCCATCTGCTTTTTGGGTTTTAAGCGGGAGGTGTCAGAAAAGTTACCACAGGGATAACTGGCTTGTGGCGGCCAAGCGTTCATAGCGACGTCGCTGTTTGATCCTTCGATGTCGGCTCTTCCTATCATTGCGAAGCAGAATTCGCAAAGTGTTGGATTGTTCACCCACTAACAGGGAACGTGAGCTGGGTTTAGACCGTCGTGAGACAGGTTGGTTTTACCCTACTGATGTGACTTTGCTCCGATAGTAATCCAGCTCAGTAAGAGAGGAACCGCAGGTTCGGATACTTGGTACGCGCGCTTGGCTGTGGAGACAATGGTGCAAGGCTATCATCCAAGGGCTTACGACTGAACGCCTCTAAGTCGGAATCCCGCCTAGAAGGAGCGATACATCCGCGCCCAGAATCATTGAGGTTGGTCTGGGTTAGCCAGAGTCGCACAACACTGGAACCGGACCGGGGCTAATGAACGCCTCTGTCCACCCTCCGCCCTAAAGCAAATGTCTCTTGATCCAGGTGTGAAATGACTCGTAAATGACCTGATTCGGAGTGCGGGTGTCGTAAGTGCCAGAGCGGGTTAAAAAACCGCGATCCATTGAAAGTCATCCCGTCCACTCAAACATTTGTCGGGGGAAGGCGAATGCCTAACCCCCCAGCCCTCCGGAGCAGTCCAGGTCTCGCAGTGGGTGAAATTGGACTTGGAGAATTTTCAGGAACTCTGGTTCTCTGGGGCACGGAGAGTCCGTACACCGGTTAGAGGGAGCCGGTGGCGGGCATAGGGGAGGAGGGTACTCCCCTATAAAATCCTGGATGTGACTCAGGTCTCGTAGTGGGCAGAATGAACTTATATAGAATGAGAAATATTGTAGGAGCCAGGGGGGCCTCCCTGTGGGGGGTCCCATGGCCGATAAGAGTGCCTCGCGTGGTGTTAAAATGGTAGGTCTTGTAGTGGGCAGAATGAACTTCCAGCAGGGCGGGCTGATTGGTTTAGTCCGAGGAGGGGGGCTTAAGTGTGGGCCAGATAGGATCGACCGGTGCGCTGGGTTCCTTGAGGTTCAGCCCCGGGGGTTAGGAGCAGGGCGATGGTGAGAATGAGGCTGAGTTGGAGGACCAGGGCTCGGGCATGGGTGTGGGCGGAGGTGGGGGTCTTATCCCCGGAGGTAGGGAGGGGGGTGAAGGTGAGAATGAGGCCGATTTAGGGGACCAGGGCTTGGTCATGGATGTGGGAGGAGGTGGGGACCGGGGCAAGCCTTATCTAAGCCCAGGAAGGGGTGTTCTTAATGTAATGGCCGATGGGAAGCCTCTAGAGGTAGGGGGTGTTAGGTGAAATGCAGGCTGACTTAGGGGACCAGGGCGAATGGGTGAATAAGCCCCCGGAGGTAGGGACTGGGCGCAAGCCTTATCTAAGCCCAGGAAGATGTGGTTTTAATGTATTGGCCGATGGGGAGCTCCGAAGGTAGGGGGCCCTTAGTGAAATGCAGGCTGGGTTAGGGAACCAGAGCATTTGCATGAATAAGCCCCCGGAGGTAGGGACCGGGCGCAAGCCTTATTTAAGCCCAGGAATAGGTGTTCTTAATGTATTGGCTGATGGGGAGCTCCGGAGGTAGGGGGCCCTTAGTGAAATGCAAGCCGACTCAGGGAACCAGAGCGTTTAGGAGAATAAGCCCCCGGAGGCAATGACCGGGCGCAAGCCTTATCTAAGCCCAGGAAGAGGTGTTCTTAATGTATTGGCTGATAGGGAGCTCCGGAGGTAGGGGGCCTTTAGTGAAATTCAGGCCGACTCAGGGGACCAGAGCATTTAGGGGAATAAGCCGCCAGAGGTAGGGACCGGGGGCAAGCCTTATCTAAGCCCAGGAAGAGGTGGTTCTAATGTATTGGCCGATGGGGAGCGTCGTTCAAACGGTCTAAGTAGTGAAAATACAATTCAGCCTGCATTTTTTGATGAAGTCAAAGCCAGATCTAGCAGTGGGCGAAATCAATGATTTAAAGGGACGTTGCTCAAGTGCGCAAGGTTGGATTTAGAAAATTTTTTGACCCTCTTCGTCCTAGTAGCAAGCTCGAAAAGGAGCACCTTCGAGAGCCCAAAAAAGGACATGGGTGTTTCCAGTCTGGTCCCGTCAGGACTTTAGGGTTGCATTCAAAACGATGCAAATTTGGGTACACCCTATGTAACTATGACATGCCCGAGGCTGTGGTTCGCTTCTGGTCTTGAATATTGGGAGTTTTACGCCTAATCTCCCTGGAAGTGGACAAAAACTAAGTCCAGCCTTCCATTAGACCCCGGTGATGCGGATTTCAAGCCCGAGGATTGACGCCCTCCGGGCTTAGGTGGTGATCAGCCAGGCCTCCCCTCTGGAGGTTTAAAAACACTAAGTCCAGACATACGTAGACCCCAGTGATGCGGATTTAAAGCCCGAGGAGTGATGCCCTCTGGGCTTAGGTGGAGGTAAGCCGGGCCTCCCCTCTGGAAGTTTAAAATAACTAAATCCAGACTTCCATAGACCCCAGTGATGCGGATTTAAAGCCTGAGGCGTGACGCCCTCTGGGCTTAGGTGGAGGTAAGCCCGGCCTCCCCTCTGGAAGTTTAAAATAACTAAGTTAAGACTTCCATAGACCCCGGTGATGCGTATTTCAAGCCCGAGGAGTGACGCCCTCCGGGCTTAGGTGGAGGTAAGCCCGGCCTCCCCTCTGGAAGTGGACAAAACCTAAGTCCAGCCTTCCGTAAACCCCGGTGATGCGAATTTCAAGCCCGAGGAGTGACGCCCTCCGGGCTTAGGTGGAGGTAAGCCCAGCCTCCCCTCTGGAAGTCTTTTGGACTCGAAAAAAACCTAAGTCCAGCCTTCCATACACCCTGGTGATGGGAATTTCAAGCCAGAGGAGTGATGAACCTCTGGGTTAAAGTGGTGATAAGCCCGGCCTCCCCTCTGGAAGTGGACAAAACCTAAGTCCAGCCTTCTGTAGACCCCGGTAATGCGAATTTCAAGCCCGAGGAGTGACGCCCTCCGGGCTTAGGTGGAAGTAAGCCCAGCCTCCCCTCTGGAAGTCTTTTGGACTCGAAAAAAACCTAAGTCCAGCCTTCCATACACCCTGGTGATGGGAATTTCAAGCCAGAGGAGTGATGAACCTCTGGGTTAAAGTGGTGATAAGCCCGGCCTCCCCTCTGGAGGTTTAAAATAACTAAGTTAAGACTTCCATAGACCCCGGTGATGTGAATTTCAAGTCCGAGGAGTGACGCCCTCTGGGCTTAAGGGGTTGGTATGCTCGGCCTCCCCTCTGGAAGTCTAAAATTTGAAATTGAAATATTTCTAAGTTCAAGAATGAGCACAGGCAGAACTGGACTAAAGACTTCCATGCACCCAGGTGATGGTAAGTTACAATGCCCGAGGAGTGACGCCCTCCGGGCTAAAGTGGTGATAAGCCCGGCATCCCCTCTGGAGGTCTAAAGATTTTAAGCGAAAAATTTCTAAGTCCTGCAAGAAAGTTTTAAGCAAATTCAGGTACCCCCTCACGCCTTGTAGTGAGTCCAAGGGAGGTGCATCTTTGTTGGTCAACTTTGACAGGGGCACGGGGGTTTCTAGTGCGGTCCCGTCAGGATATTTAGGGCAAGTTAAAAACGATGAAAGTTTGGGTAACAGCCCTTGTAACGATGACATGGTTCACGATGGAGTGGTTCACCTCTGGGTTTGAATATTGGGAGTTTTACGCCTAATCTCCCTGGAAGTGGACAAAAACTAAGTTGAGACTTCCATTAAACCCTGGTGATGCGAATTTAAAGCCCGAGGAGTGGTTCACCTCTGGGTTAAAGTGGTGATAAACCCGGCCTCCCCTCTGGAGGTTTAAAATGACTAAGTTAAGACTTCCATACAACCCGATGATGGGTATTTCAAGCTCGAGGAGTGACGCCCTCTGGGCTTAGGTGGAGGTAAGCCTGGCCTCCCCTCTGGACGGGAACAAAACCTAAGTCCAGCCTTCCGTAGACCCCTGGTGATGGGGATTTCAAGCCCGAGGAGTGGTGCACCTCTGGGTTAAAGTGGCCTCCCCTTCTGAAAGTGAACAAAACCTAAGTCCAGCCTTCCGTAGACCCCTGGTGATGGGGATTTCACGCCCGAGGAGTGGTTCACCTCTGGGCTAAGGGGATGGTTTGGGTTGCCTCTCCTCTGGATGTCTAACTTCCATCGAAACCGGTTCTTCGAACCGAGATGGGTTATGAAAGGAACAAACTTATCCCTGATGCCCCGAGGGAGTGGGGCTCTCGGGGGGGAATTGGATATGTTTTAGTACATCCTTACCCTCTGGAAGTTGGAAAATATTTCGAAGTCCAGACTTCCATATACCCCGGTGAATCGAATACACAAGCCCAGAGGAGTGACGCCCTCTGAGCTTAAAGGGGATGGTATGACCGGCCTCCCCTCTTTATTAAAAACTCTAAGTCCCAATGGCAAATGACAATGCTTTAAGCCGAAACAAGAGAGTGTTTGATTGGGCTAGGATGGGTTGTAACCCAGGCCCTCCAGCCCTGGAAGTGTGATAAATTTCTAAGTTCAAAGCTGTACACTGGGAGAAACTCGAACTAGAAGCCCAAGGGAGTGTTGACACTCCAGGCTTGAAAGGGACGGTCTGACCAGCCTCCCTTTGGAAGTAAATTAAGTCCCTACCTACTTCCACCCCGATGATTCGTTCTATATATGCCCTGCAGGGGACAACCTTCCCGGGCATGGGGGATCGAGCGTATGAGGGTGTTCCCCTGTGGTTCTCCTAAATTATCCGAGCGGGGCCACTGACCACCTGCCCACTTGCGGGGCGCCAGCAGTTGACCGTAAAACCAATATTTTCAAAGGCTTAATTCTGCCCGTGCGCGAGGGGGCTGTACAACCCCCCAAAGCGCAGACCGGCGTACTGCTGGTCTAACATGGCATCCCCCAGCCTTTCCCTCATGTGTGGGACTTGGGAGCGCACCACCGGGCCCCCCGCTGGAAACAGCTGGAGGGAAAGAGCGTATTAGAGGTGACACCGATCGGACTTCCCAGATCGCGTTCGGAGGGTCGGCCAATGGATTGACCCTTGTCTTCTTAAATGCAGACACTTACCATAGGCTCTGGGGGCGAGCCATAAACCGATGCCGACCTCCTCACGCTTTGAGGGGGCCAGGATTCTCTTCCATTCTCTTCCCTTAACGGACGTCCTTTACGCCCGTTTGAGCTTGGTATTCTCAGAGCACCAGGGGCAGGCTTCTAATTCTAATACCATGTTTAGAACGATCCTCCCCGCCTTGTGCTCCAGCCTCCATGGACCGCTTGTTCAGAATTGTTCCGAGGGAGCCTTATTCGATCGGGGTTGGAACATATCCAACCCCGGCAGACGGTGGTGCCTTAGGCCGGGATTTGAATGACCTGGCCACTAGCCTGCACCGTCCCGGGGTCAGAATCATACGCCCTGGAAGTGTGATAATTTCTAAGTTGGAAGCTGAACACGGGTAGAACTGACTTGACTATCTGCCCTTAGCCCCTGATGGTTCGTTCGATATATGCCCGGACAGGTGGCTGATCTCCGGGGCCAAAAAGGCCGAATGGTCTCCCACTTCCATCCGACGGGTGCCTAAAGGTAGTTGACCCAGCCCCGGGTCTGTCCCAGGGACTGCCTAAGGTCGATAGGCCTCCAACCACTGCCCACTTGCGGGGCGGTGGAACGGGCCGCCCGCCGGCAAAGTTAACCATTAATCACTGATCGTTACAGCCTTAATTCAGACAAAGTCGGACCTCGTAAAGCCTCCCTATGGGAGGAACACCCAATCTCCACCCCACCCTCTGTCTCCAACTGAAGCAATTACCACACGGGAACACTTTGGTTGGGGAAAAGAAATAAATTTTTTATTTATTTCGCACAAACATAAGCAAATGGGGGTGCAGAAACACGGCGTGAATCCCGGGTGGGTTGCGCTTTGAAGAGGTCCGGTTCAGGGCGCTTCGAGAGCGGAAAGACGGTTCTCACGAGCCCGCATCACATCTGCCGCAGAGAGGCCGGCTCGGTAGAAGGCCCGGGCGGTGATGTTGGAATGACACATGCTTGTCGTCACTCGATCTCGATCTTCGGCCGGCAGGTTCGAAACCTGGAACAGAGGCAAGGTGTCAGAAGTAGGAAGGCCGGGTCAAGAGCCACATCAGTGGGATTAAGTTTGACACTCACCTGATTCGAAACAGCTGTGCAGATGAGGTTGAAAGCCACCGCGCCTCCAAGCCCTGCATCTTGCCTCTTGATCTGAAGAGGGAAGTTTGCATTCCGCAGCTGATTCTCCCCCTGGTCCAAGAACACGAACCCGTCCTGGGTCCCGTGTAAGTCGCTGAGGGAGGTCAACCAAGTGAGCTCGGTGGCGGACAACCCGATTGGAGCATCACTGAACGAGGCACTGGTCTTATGATTGCGGACGTAGATCACATAGCCGGCATCATCCATGGTGCTGGCTTGCCTCAGCTCCTCCACGATCAGGTTGCGAAATACCACAGACCGATGGCCTGTTAGCACGGACAACAGGCCGAGGAGGTAGCCATGGAGCATCCGTAGCGGCGACCGGCGGGTGGTGTCCCCTGTCCGGGCATCTTCGATCAGCTGAGGGATTCGGGCCTTAGCACGGCTTAGAAAGACCCTGAAATCCGACGGTGGTGGCAAGCGACTTTACTTGGCCCGCTCCACGCGTTCACGATGGCCCAGAATCGTGCGAGCAATGTCCCTATGAGCCTTGGCGAAGGTCAAATTAATCCTCTGGAGCTCTTCGGGGCTGAGCCCAGAGGACTCTGGGCTGAAGGTGCCCACATGCGAGATGAATGCCTTGGCGTTGTGGAGATAGCACTTGACGGTGGTCGATGTGTATCCCAGCTTCTGCAGGCTCTGGACCCAAGTCGAAACGCTGAAGTAATGAACAAATGACAGGTCTGTGAATTCGCAGCTGGCCGGGGCGCAGTGAAGCAGGAATCGGATAACGTGGCCCCATCGCTGGCAAGTGTTTTCGACATCTTTCGGTGATGCGTCGGCCCGGAGGTAGAAGTCCTGGAACTCATCTACCAAACTGCTGGCGTAGGTGTCCCGAAACCAATGCGGGATCACGAGCTGCCTCCCCCGGGAGGTTTGCCGTGCACGCTCGGTCTCCGAATCTGTGTCCGAGGTGGATTCGGCAGGGTGTAACCAACCTGGTCACTAACTATGGTATACCTCCTCCTATCCTCTAGGGGGCAGGAGGGAGGTTAACATGTCTAGGGGTATAAATAGGGGAAGCCAAGTAAGAGTAGGAGAGAGTTGACCTACAGGCACACGTACTCTCTGCTTGGAAGACCTCCTTGTGAGAAACTTTGAGTTTCAGGCTCATTGTGAGTATGTATTACTTATGCCACAATGCTGATATTATGCTAATGATAGTGCTAATATAATGCTAGGCTAAGGCTGTTTTTTATACTAGTATGCTAATGCTAACGGGTTAAGAACATGGTAGTTGGGGAATTCATTTTCACTTTTATACAGAAGGAGGTTCTTAATGTGCGAATGGCTGGGATTTGAGAAACTGCTTGGAGGTTTTGCCATACCCAAGTTCCTTCAAGTTTATTTCTTCCACCTGCTGCTCATCCTTTCTGGACTGCATTACAACTGGTGGGACTAATTATCTTCTTTTCCATTAAGGATCTACCACTAAGCCCATGCTCCTATAGGTTGAAAAAAAGGAAAAAGGAAGGACAAAGACAAAGGACTGTGTTTTGAGGGGTTATTTGTTTGTGGGTTTTTTCTTTTGGTTTGTTTGATTGATTGGTTGGTTTTGTATAGTTTTTTTTTTTTTTTTTGTATGTTGATGCTATATGAATATATAATTTTTTTTTTGCTTATTATTAATGTTGTTAATGAGTATAATTAGTAAATACTATAATAGATAAAAGGTCTCATTTCAGCTACCTTGTCTTCATTTAACACTGTAGCATTTATGCAGTCCCATGTGGTATCCCCCTCATTTTTTGTAGCAAACATTCTAACAATATCGTTTAGGGTAATTGTTACAAGGGGAAGGCTCGCTCGGTTGATCCTGACGGCAGTGGAGAGTCCAGCGGCTGAACCTCTTGACGGCGGTCGCAGAAGTTGAATGGTCCGAATGCGTTTAGCGGCAGAAAGAGCGATCCGAAGGTCGAGGCATTGGAGGGAATGCGCCGAGCCCAGGTGATCCGCTTCGGTCCAGTTCTCAGAGAAAGCTGATGTCGTCCGGTCCAAGGCGGTGAAAGGTTGCAAGGTGGGAAGTCACATGCATGATCGCTTGTTCGCAGAGCGGGCAGCTATCCATCGTGACAGAATGACGGCTCATGGGAGAAGACACCTAGTATTCCCAGGCAGTCTCCCTTCCAAGTACTAACTAGGCCCACGAGATCGAGATGTCTAAGAGTGGTATGGCCATAAGCGATGACTGCTGGTTGTAGAAGACTATTTGTAATTAGGGTCCAAGCACTGCAAGTGCTGGAGCCCTATTTTTTTTGTTACATTTCCTCTTCTTTTTTTTTTTTTTCTCAGATGAAACGCGATGGGCAGCCCAAACCGTAGGTCCTACAGACTTGTCCTTTGGTCAACTGGTAGTAAACCCTCCCGCTACTCAGGCACAAAGAATCAGCCCGATCAGCCTGATGGTGGCGCAATAGCGACCAGGAACGCGTTTACATCTGTATCTCCTACCCCGTGTGGCGTAGAGATGAAATTCTTTTTTTCCCCTGATTCCTCTGGTCAGATCCTACAAAAAAGCCTCAAGAACCCATAAGCTTCAGTGTGTCATGGCTTGGACAAACATCAGCGCGACACCACCTCACCACAGGTGTGCCCCAAGGCTCAGTGCTGGGACCCCTCCTCTTTGCCTTGTACACCACCTCTCTAGGCCCAATCATACATTCGCACGGCTTCTCCTATCACTGCTATGCAGATGACACACAGCTCTATTTATCCTTTCCTCCAGGAGACACTTCAGTGGCAACTCAAATCTCTGACTGTCTTTCTGACATATCTACATGGATGAAGGAACATCACCTTCAATTGAATTTATCCAAAACTGAACTGCTGGTCCTCCCAGCCAAGCAAGTTATTCTCCACAACATCAGCATCAAGCTAGAGTCCCTATCAGTGGCTCCCACCAAGGTTGTAAGAAACCTAGGTGTCATGGTTGATGACCAGCTGACCTTCGCAGATCACGTTACTGCTGTAGCTCGATCGTGCCGCTTCTCACCTATTCAACATAAGGAAGATTAGGCCATACCTAACTCAACATACAACACAGCTCCTTGTTCAGACGTTAGTAATCTCCCGTCTAGACTATTGCAACGCCCTCCTGACAGGTCTTCCGGCCTGTGCTGTGAGACCGCTACAGATGATCCAGAATGCTGCAGCACACCTGGTCTTCAACCAACCAAAAAGAGCACGTCACGCCCCTATTAGTTGAGCTGCATCGGCTACCCTTAGCTGCTCGCATCAAATTTAAATCACTAATGATGGCCTTCAGAGTATTCACTGGTTCTGCTCCCATCTCCCCCCATAGACTCTTAAAACCATACGTTAGCGCCCGCCCTCTCCGTTCCTCAAAGGAGCGCCAACTAACACGGCCAACCCCCCGTACAGGTCAGTTGAGGCTATTCTCATCTCTGGTACCACGCTGGTGGAACGAGCGTCCAAGCACTATCAGAGCAACAGAAACCCTCTCTGCATTCAAGAAATCATTGAAAACCCAGCTCTTCCGAGAGTATCTTTTGCACTGAATGTCTTTCTTTAATGCACTTATTACTTTCCTGGCATATTGCACTTAATGTAAGGTATTTTGTTCAATTTGTGCTGTAGTTCGAATGTTAGATCCTCTTTTGTAAGTCGCTTTGGATAAAAGCGTCTGCCAAATGCATAAATGTAAATGTAAATAAGCTCCGCCTACTTAGATTTTGAGCTAATTTGCATAATATGCCCAAATACAGGGGTTGAGCTCGCTTTCCAAAAATCACACAAATACAGCTATAACTCACATACGCTTTCTCCAAATGTTACGATACTTCACATGCTTGATCCCTATAAGGGCTGGAAGCCATAAGTACTTGGCTGTGCAACTGCAAGCCTAGGGGGCGCTATAACAACAAAAAATTTGTTACAGTTCACAGGATTGTCTGATTGACATGCCGATTGGTATGCATGTAGTGGGTGATGAGCTGACTTAGATTCTATGACGATGATGTCATATTCGAAAAAACATGGCCGCCATCGACCAATCAAATTTCAGCAGCTGTTTCATGACCTTAACAAGGTCCTATCATCATGACACTTGCATGGTATGTCCATGGCAGCACTTCCTAAGCACATAATTTTCATTACGATAGCCACTAGGGGGCGCTATTCAAATTTTCTACATGAAAATATGAAACCTCAGTGAAATATAAACATATTGACAAGCAGTTTGCTTGATTGCATACTCTGCGTAATGTCTTACAATTTTGCAATTGCAACTATTGTCAGAAAATGCATAGTTTATCCACAATAGTCAGGTATGTGAAAATGGAGCTTTTCGAACTCCTCCCTGGAAATTTATCTTATCAATAAACAACTGGTATTTTTGCAATCTGTATAGACTGTAGGTCAATAATTATTTACAAAAGTTGTAACTTTTGACACGCTGTTGCGGCAGTAATTTAACAAATATGCATGGGAAGGGCTCCACGCACTTTGCGCTATAACTACAACAAACTTCACCTAAATCAAATACAACTTGGTGCACATATGTATGTCATTACTCTGAAGTACTCTGCTAAATATGCCCGCATTGCACAGAAAGGGGGCGGTACAATTAGACAACAACTAGTTGCATAGGTTCATAATTGATTACACTGCCAACTAGAGATGCAGTACCAGAAAGATGAGACAGATATATTCCAAAGACCATGGGAAAGGAGCTTTTGCATTTTCATAACATATGACTAACGCATTTGTGAGTTATAGCTGTTTCTTATGCAGTGTTTCAAAGGCAAGCTGCACAGCTCTATTTAAGCAGAGGCTGCAATCACATAGTAATGAAAGTTCCACATTTTGTTGATAATTATTCAAATTCAGGTTCTTATGAATCTCATGATACCACATATGTCCATATTGGCTTTTGATCCAAGCACTAGTTCATGATCAAATATATGTCCGTTACATCTCATCCTGCAGATTCTCTCTATGCAGAATCCCCCCTCAGCCCCTCCCTCTCCTCCTCACACACAGACTGTAACCTCTCCCCCTCCCCTCCCCCTGCCAGTCAGAGAGGGCCAGAGGACACAGACATTTGAAAGCAGATCTAAACAAATCAACAATACCATCATGACCACCTCATTTTACTTTCAGTATCCGTGTTTTCAGCTCCACTGTCCACAGGAGCACTTTGTAGATCTAAAACTACAGAGAGGGGTGCACCTCTTGCTCTGCATACTTTCATTGTTCATTTTCACGTTCTTCAATGGTCAGGACACCTATAAAGCAGATATGCTGAAAATGTTTGATCTACTGTCTCTGCCTTTTTTATCTATAATCTGGACCAACAGAGTATGTGTGTGTAACGGTGTAGACAGTGAGTGGACACAGGTTTTAAAATTATCCAGCAGCACTGCTCTTTCTGATCCACTCATAAGAGCACAATACAAACTGACATAGCACCACAATGTCAGTATCACTACAGTGCTGAAAATGTATGAGCTACTGTCTGAATTCATGTCTATAAGTTTGACCAATAAAATATATGTATCTCAGTGTGGACAGTGAGTTGACACAGATGTTAAAATCTCTAGCAGCACTGCTGTGTCTTATCCACTCATAAGAGCGCTACACACACTGCCATATCACCACAATGTCAGTATCACTGCAGTGCTGAGAATTATCCACCACCCAAATCATATCTGCTTTGTGGGGTTCTGAACATTGGGTCAGAATCCAGGGTGAAATTCCAGATTCAGTTCTGTGATCGGGGCTGTCTCTGTAACCCAAGCCCCACGTTCACCTGTCTGCAGACCAGAAACTCACCCACTCATCTACTACCCCTTCTTCCTACAATCCAGAACACCAAGGATCACATTTTACAGCACTACTAAGTCTATCTTAAAGTGTGGCTCCTGTATCAGGAAATGTCATATGCTACCTTCTTGCTCTGCAAAGACTGCTCACTTTCATCCTTCTCTTCAATGGTCAGGACACCCATACAGCAGGTATGACTCAGGTGTTGGAGTTTTAAATCCCTCAGCATCACTGCTGGACAGAGAATGGTCCACAACCAAACACAGCCAGCAGACAGTGCCCTGTGTCCACTGATGACAGACATGAGTACAAGCAACTCCACATCATATCTGCTGTTTGGGGGTCCTGAACATTAGGGTGAGAAACCAGAGTGCAACTCCAGAGTGACTTCTGTGCTCTATGCTGTCTCTGTCATCCGCTACTCCTCCATCTCACGCTACACCTCCAAAGAGATGCCAGGACAACATGGAACACCTTACAAACACTACTCAAATTTCCCCAAAAAGCCCCTACTATCTCAGGACAGTTCATTTGCTAGCGCATTGCTCTTCTACCAGCGAATACAAGCTTGGACCCTGGGAAGTGTCGCTTGCGGCTATATTTCTTCTTCTTTTTTTTCCTTCTTTTTCTCCAATGAAACTCGATGGGCAGCCCAAACCGTAGGTCCTACAGACTTGTCGTTTGGTCAACTGGTAGTAATCCCTCCCGCTACTCAGGCACAAAGAATCAGCCCGATCAGCCTGATGGTGGCGCTATATCTCCCTATATCTCCTACCCCGTGTGGCGTAGAGACGAAATTCTTTTTTTCCCTGATTCCTCAGGTCAGACCTAACAAAAAAGCCTCAAGAATCCATAAGCTCCGCCTACTTAGATTTTGAGCTAATTTGAATAATATGCAAAATCGCACATATTTTTGAGTGCAAACTAGTCTCTGGTAATGTACCCAATATGGACATATGTGGTATCAGCAGAATCCTAAGAACCTGAACTTTAATAATTATTAAAAAAGTTTCATCACTGGTCGGCTTCCAGACTCCGCCCAAATACAGGGGTGGATCTCGCGTTCAAAAAATCAGATAAATATAGCTATAACTCGCAAGCGCTTTCTCCAAATGTTACGATACTTCACATGCTTGATCCCTATAAAGGGTTGGAAGACATAAGTACTTGGTTGTGCAACTGCAAGCATAGGGGGCGCTATAACAAATAATTTGTTACGCTTCACAGGATTGTCCGATTGACATGCCGATTGGTATGCATGTAGTGGGTGATGTCCTGAATGAGATTCTATGACGATGATGTCATATTCAAAAAAACATGACCGCCTTTGGCCAATCAAATTTCAGCAGCTGTTTAATGATCTTAAAAAGGTCCTATCATCATGAGACTTGCATGGTATATTCATGGCAGCACTTCCTAATCACATAAAAAGTTTCATTACGATAGCCACTAGGGTGAGCAATTCAAGTTTTCAACATGCAAATATGGAATATCTCAGCAAAATATAAACATATTGACAAGCAGTTTGCTTTATTGCATACTCTGCATATTGCCTTACAACTTTGAAATTACAACTATTGTTGTAATAGTTTGTAATATGTTTGTAATAATTTCCTCCCTGGAAATTTGTCTTATCAATAAACAACTGGTATTTTTGAAATCTTTTTGGAAAGGAACTTGTGCATTTTCTTAGTTATGCTACTAAAACTTACTCCATGATCTAGTACAATTATTATTATTATTATTATTATTATTACACTTATATAGCGCCTTTCTAGACACCCAAGGACGCTTTACAATCTACACTGCTCAGAACGCTTAATTCACACACACTGGCGAGAAGCGGCAGCCAAACGCGCACAGCGTACTCTCAACCAGAAACGACCGTCCACCTTGAGGACTGCATCGGGCACTAGGGTTTAACCCAGGACAGAGCGCCAATCCATATCTGGGCTCACACATACAGACATTCATTCACACACCAGGACAGTTATTAGAGAAGCCAATTCACCTACCCTCCATGTTTTTGGACTGTGGGAGGAAACCGGAGCCCCCGGAGGAAACCCACGCAGACACGGGGAGAACATGGAAACTCCACCCAGATGGGACTTGAACCCAAGATCCCAGCGCTGGGAGGCGAACGGGCTATCCACCAAGCCACCGTGCCGCACAATCCGTATTTAACCCATCTGTGGCAGTGAACAGATGCACACACTAGTGCACTAGGGGCTGTGAACACACACCCAGAGCGGTGACAGCCATCCCCAGCGCCTGGGGAGCATTTGGAATTCAGTGCCTTGCTCGAGGTAACTTCAGCCATGGATGTTCCTGCTGGTCCTGGGGATCGAACCGGCAACATTCCGGCCCTGTCTCCAACCTTTGCCGCATTTCAGTCAGAGAAAGTCAAATAAGATAAACACATCTCTCTATATATTATAGGCAATGGTGCAGGCAATGATGTAGACATTACAATTTGTTTTTTCAGTTGAATGTACATACATTTATTGTGGTACATAGAACACTATTTCACTAAGTATGTTACACATAAGAAGATATATTACACAGAGAAAAAATTAAGTCACTTTATAAGTGACTATACACAGACAGATTACACAAGTTCACAGACATGTACTGAATGATTAGCAGTGAATATACTATATAAAATATATACAGACAAATAAAACTACTACAAGTACAGGGAGGGTTTTAAAAGTCAAAATACTTGTTAAATACATAAAAAAATATATATCTTTCCTCTACTTTGCGGAAATTCGTTCTTCGCAGGTGGTCTTGGAATGCATCCCCCCTGAAAAACGAGGGATCAATGTAGTCCTGCTGAGCTAGTGTTTGGCCATGTGATAAGCAGTCCATTAAAGGCCTTGCAAGAGCAGTTTGCATACATACACCAAGGCTGTTTTAGAGTATGTTCTTTCCTAGAGCGTGCATAAGGTTGGCCCATGATGTTGCCAGACATGCTCTAAAGTCCTCCCAGGATAAAATGAAAGAGCGTTATGACAGAGATGCTCTGCTTGTGCAACGTTCTTTTCAGGTTGGTGACCAGGTTTTAGTTTTGCTGCCTGTGGTAGGCTCCTCCCTACACACTCGTTTCGCTGGTCACTATGCAGGGAAAGAAAAATTAAGTGACACAAATAATGTAATTATGACTCTAATACTGATAGAAAAAAATCCATTTGCCACATTAACCTTTTAAAATCTTACCTCTCACAAATGTCTTCTCCTTCCGTAGTTGCCTGCATTGCAAATGTGTCTCCCACTGAGTATTCTCCTGAATCTGATGAACTACATATAGGCAGCTACAGTCTCCCGTGTGCCCAATTCAGAAACACATTCACAACAGATAATAAAATAGCTTATTTACCTTCTAATATCCTGGTCCCATTAAACAACACCCCTATTGTGTGACTCCAGCTAATCGTCCCATCTTATAACAAGAAACACAGTATCTGCTTAAACATGGTCTTGCCATACCCAGTTCTAGTCCTTGGTTCTCCCCTTGCTTGCTGTTACCTAAGATGGTACTTATAATTTCAGTACTGACTTCAGAAAGGTTAATGCAGTCACTAAGCCTGATTCTTTTAAAAAATTAATGAATTGTGTATTGGGTGACGTATCTGTCCAGCTTACCTTGATGTTGTGGTATATACCGACACATGGGAACCGCACCTGGACATTTAGAGTCAGTTTTCACTCATTTAGATGATGCATCTCTTGTTCTGAATTTAGAAAAGTGTGAATTTGGTAGAGGAGTTATTGCTTACCTTGGGAAAATTGTAGGTCAGAGTCAGGTCATTCCAAAATGCAAGCAAGTTGTATTTTTCTGAAAAGAAAGCTTCTCCTTGCATCTCTTTCTAATTTAATGCAGTTTATTCAATTAATACTATGATTCTCTGTCCACTCTAGTCTTCCTTATAAACAAGCTGAAAAGTTTTATTCTGTCTATTAAGTTTATTCTTCTTGTCTGTTAAAACAAGTTTCAGTTTGCATAGTGGAATGCATTGAGAACAAGATAATGTTCAATGTAAATCTAAATTATTATCCCATGGAGGTCTGGATTTGGAATCATACTCAATAAAAGTGGAAAATCAAATTACAGGCTTCAGTCGAATTTCCTCAAGACATGTTAATATGAGGCTCAGTAGTGTGTGTTTGTGGCCTCCACGTGCCTGTATGACCTCACTGCAACGCCTGGGCATGTTCCTGATGAGGCGGGATGTTTTCTTGCGGGATGTCCTGGACAGTCTGTGGTGCAATGTTGCGTTGGTGGATGAAATGAGACACGATGTCCCAGATGTGCTCGATTGGATTCAAGTCTGGGGACTGGGCAGGCCAGTCCATAGCATCAATGCCTTCATCATGCAGTAATTGCTGACACCCTTCAGCCACATAAGGCCTAGCATTGTCATGCATCAGAAGGAACTCTGGGCCAACTGTACCAGCATATAATCTCACAATGGGGATTTGGTCATCCCAGTACCTAACGGCAGTCAGGGTACCTCTGGCAAGCACATGGCGGACTGTGCAGCCCTCCAAATGCCTCCCCACACTATTACTGACTCAATGCCAAACCGGGCATGCCGGGAATGTAGAACATAGTAGAACGTTCTCCATTGCGTCTCCAGACTCACATCTATGAAAAGCACAGGGCACCAATGGCAAATCTGTCAATCTTGGTGTTCTCTGGAAATTGCCAATCGTCTGCATGGTGTTGGGCTGTCCCACTTGTGGATGTCGGGACCTCATACCACTCTCATGGAAACTGTTTCTGACAGTTTGTGCAGAAACATGGATATTAGTGGCTTGCTGGATGTCATTTTGGAGGGCTCTGGCACTGTTCCTCCTTGCACAAAGGAGAATGTAGCAGTCATGCTGCTGGGTTGTTGCCCTCCTACAGCCCCCTCCATGTCTCCTGGTTTCTCCTCCATGCTCTGGACACTGTGCTGACAGACACAGCAAACCATCTGGCCCAAGCTCGCATTAATGTGCCATCCTGGATGAGCTGTACTACCTGAGCAACTTCTGTGAGTTGTAGACATGGCCTCAGGAGAGGAATGAAAGAGTGACCAAAACATCAACAGGAAAGGATGAGAACAGTGAAATAGTCTGTGGAATAGGATAAATTCCAACCCTCCGTTTTATAGATATGTTTTGCATGTACCAGATGCTTGCTAATATGGTCTGTAATTTTTAGACTGTTTGCCTTCTTTTACAGGTTTCCACTGGAGGCCATCTGGGTTCCAATAAAGAACATGCAAGAGATGCAGTGTTTAAACAACTGATGCTTCTAAAAGAGATGGCATAACTCAAGTGTTTTCATTTTAATAGCTTAGTGAAACACCACATAGGTCACCACCACAGCTAATTAAGAACACATTCATTCAAATGAAATAAATTGTTACTAACACAATTTACCATTATTGCAATGTTTTAAATCAGTTCATTTATTTTAAACATATGAGACATATTGAACACTGAACAAATGTACTGATAAAATGATTGGATCAAAATGAGCTGGCCTTTGGCTTTATTGTAGATTCGCAATACCTTTAACAGGAGTGGAACTCACTAGATGACCATTGCATCAAACAATGCATATCCCTGCAATCTCTGACATGGTTTTAAGAAATTGTGTATATATATATATATATATATATATTTATATATATATATATATATATATATATATATATATAAAAATGTATGTATGTATGTATGTATGTATGTGAAGCTAGCGGAAGCCATTCAAAATTGTCAAAGGCACATTGGTAGGGCGAAGTTAAGAGAGCACAGTGTAATCCAGAAGCAAATAAATTTCACCACCTTTTATATTAAAAAAAAAAACAAACAAAAAAAACAAACAAACAAAAAAAATAAATAAAAAATAAAAACCCACACCATTCATATTGTGTCAAAAACATTTTGTAATACAATCACATCCTGAATGGATCTACCAGCAATATACCAGTTTTCTATATCTTACTTAACAAACCAATATTTGGGTTTTATATGGATTGTAAGAATATGACATTTATGAGCAGACATTGCAACAATCTGTCCAATGGTGTGTGGTCTCCAGTTATTCATGTAAAAAGGGAAGAATGCTTTAGTGCCCAAAATTTGCAAAGTGTATTTAAATTAACTTTAATTTTTCTCTTTTCCTGTCTTGTAAAACAATGAACATGTAACGAAATGTAAGTACAACCAGTTACACCATTTTCATGCTTTCTGGTCCACACAGTATCAAAATCTGGGGTATCGCTTTCAACTTTACATGGTTTTTCATAGGGCATGAAAGTATTATTTCCTTTGTAAAGCTTGCGCACCGATTTATCCAAGAAAAGAAACTTTGTTGTTTTAAAATCTAAGAAAAACAGACTGCTTTTTTTTTTAATCCTGAAAATCCTATACACAACCAAGATTAATGTGAAGAACAAGTAAGGTTTGGAATGTTGATGGCTCGATAGTTAGCACACGAGAGACAAATGTATAAGCCTCATGTACATTAAAAATAAAGGGTCTAATATGTGATTTAAAAAATCAATAAGCCTCGCTGGTCGTTTATACATTTCAAATGATAACCATTCTGGTAACAAAAAGAGAAAAACAAAAGTCAAATAAATAGATGCATACAAGATTAAAAAAGTATAATTTATTCTTTGTCACATAAATCTCTTTGTAACTGTTGAAGATTATGTCTTGCTTTCAACTTGCTCAGACTATTCACATGTGCAGGTACTGGCTCAGAAACTATTACTGAGCCATTACTTACAACTTCTCTTTTTTTTTTTTTTGTTTTTTTTTTTTGCAAATTAAGGTTGGTAGCAGCACATTACAAATGGGACATCTTTTATTATTATTATTTATTTATTAATTTATTTAAGACCCCTTTTCAGTTAAACTATCAGAAAACTTCAGTATGGAAAAACAGGGCCAGGGTTTCTGTCACGAAACTCACATTGGGGCAATGCAAATTGTATGTAAAGCCATCAGAGCTCCTGTGTTCTTAGTCTAGGCAGACGTATGGCAAGATATTTAATCTGGTCTCATCACCATGAGAATCTAAAGATATACACTCTGTCCAATCATACCAGTTGTCCTTTGTGTCATAACAACCGTTTACTCCTGGCCAGTGTGCCTTATGTATTCTATGAAGGTCCTCAAGCATAACCTCCCGACTCACCCCAGGGAGTTCTGTGTAAGATCCACTTGGTACTAAAACATGTGTCTTTCTGGATTCTTGAATACCATCCTCCTCTCGTCTCAGATACTCAGACATGAAAAAATGTGCTCCATGTGTTTGTGCTCCAGATGAACTAAGAACATTACTCTGAAGGTTTAGGTAAGACTGAATTATTTCATTTCTTGAGAGCTCTTTCCAGTTGGTCTGATGGAAAGGACTAGGAACTGTCATGGATTGCCTCTGCTGGGGTAACTCAGTCTTTGGAGGTTCATAAACTGGTTGTCCCTGGCTACCCTCTTCATGATGAGATTCCTTTGGAGTTAGAGGCTTGATCTGTCCAGTCACTGGATCAAACGTCAATCTGCGTTCTTTTAATCGAACAGGCTTTGTCCGGTCTTCTGAGGACTGTCCTTGAAGATTTACCATGTAGTCTCTGGCCCTGTACTTCTTTCTTTTTTTGTTAAATGTTACTTCTGGCACATCCTTAGTAACCTCAGACGAGAAGATTTGCTTATGCATCTCTGAAGGCTCATGTGTTATACTGTACAAGGGCTCAGAAGTTCTCTCTGTTGATCTGTGCAAATCCTCTAGGTTTAGAACTGAGGGATCATTAGCATTAGACACTTGAGTTGGGGGTGTTAAAGGCATTAGAGAGGGCACTTGGACAGAATTCTGAGATGGGCTAAGGAAAGTCCCTTTTGCTGTGTAAGGTGAAGACCTGTTAGCCAATGTTTCTTGTGTTACATTGCATGGATTTAATGATGAGAAATGGTGACTACTGGAATTAGCCTTCTCAGTCCCATCTATTATTTTTGTTTGCTGCTGTAACACTGAAGTTTTAAGTAAAGAAGAAGTGCTAGGGACTTTGGTAAGGCCAGGGGAACTTGGACGAGGTTTAACAGGATTGACAGGGATTTTGTTTTGTCTATCATTCTCAAGATGCTCTGGACAATTCTTATCAGAAACTGTATCATCTTGTTTTACCAGAAGAGGCTCAGGGCTGCCAGCAATTCCATTTGAGGGTGGGGTGGACAAAAACATTTGCCCATGCGTTAATGTTTTAAACATTTTTGTTGGCATATTTGGGCTATTTCTTTGGTCCCTGTTTTTCCGGCTTCTTGATTTTTCTGCCATCAGAGAGAATGTATTATGGATGTCATTTCTGGTTTTAAGTTCTGGTGCAGTTTTAGCTGGTTGTGGTACAGATGGGTCTGGACGGCAGGGGTGAGAACCACCATTGGCAGAACCTGGGCCGCTTGGCACTCCTCGAGATGAAGGGTCACTTTGGCTTGGCTCAATTAGCTTTTGCCAGTTTCGAAGGAGTTTCTTGGCACGTTTAGCAAGGTCTTCATCCTTTGTCTTTTTCCTCACATCATTTATAAGCTTTCCTAGACGAGTTTCCTACATTAAAAAAAATATTCAAAGTCATTATTCAAAGATTTTTATTCCTCAACTGGTTTGTGAAGCTATGACATAACAGATTTTTGACCAATATTTCATTAAACTCATTCAATTGGACTCCTGAATGGGTTAGAACATCTGAGAAAGCCATAATGCTAAATATTAGATAATTACCAACCTCAAGTGCTTCTTTGGTGATCGGATATTTCTCCAAATTGCTGATAACGTCAAGTACTGCAACCATGTTACAGATCTGTCAAAGAAAATTATGAGCACATTAACATTTGCAGAATGCAAAATAAATCGTAAATACATAAATATGTTGTATGCAAATATTTGGGAACCCAGGCCACAATACATATTGTAGATATTTGAAAAGAAAAATTATTGCAGCAACAAATTTGTATAAAAAAAAAAGGAAGAATTTGAAAAAAGATTTGCACCAATTCTGCTTACAAGGAAAATAGTACAAAAACATTTTATGTAGCACTGTATTAACTTATTCACAAGGATTTTACCATTTTTTATATCATATGGCATACTATTCTAGCAGTTTTCACAACAGTAGTTGTTAAAAAGCAGCTTTACAGAGTACTGGGTCAAGTCTCCTATGAGCAAGCCAGGGGCACAATGGCAAGGAAATCTCCCTCAACAAATGACGAAGAAACCTTGGAAAGAACCAAGATTCAGGGGGAAACCATCCTCCTCTGGGTAACACTAAAGGGCAAAACTAATAACAGAACAGACGTAAACGTGAACTTATAGATATGAGTTATAGGTTATATGAAGGCAAATAATTAATGATGAAAATGTGAGGCAGAGCAGGTGGGGGTCAGATAATCTGTGGAAGGGTAAAAGTAGTTGCAAAAATGATGTGTTAGCCCAAATGGTCTCTGCATGTCCAAGCATGCTGCTGCTGTTGCAGGTGAGACAAGGCCAAGATCTTGCACAGAATGCATAGGGGCATGGCTGGATCAGGACAACACCAGGTGAGGGGGGGGGGGTTGCTTGGGTGTGGAATAAGGGAGTTTGCTGTCTGGTTGGTGGTTACTAGAAAACCAATTTTAATAATCTATAATTATGGTAGTAGGACAGAGTTAATACAAAGTAGAACTAATTATGTAGTTAAATCAGTTTGAATCTTAATTTTGAATATTTTATTTATATTTGTCTGAATATTTTATATTTGTATATTTATATTATTTTTGTTAAACTTGAAATTCGGAGGTTCTTAAGTATTCAGGTTTGTAAAATACAGATTTAAAAAATTCTGATTAAAAACAGTCACATTTTAAAAATACAGACCCTTAAATTCATGTCTAAAAATTGAGATTGCAAAAATACAAATCTAGGACAGAAATCAACCACCGGGCTTCTCAGACAGAGTAAACTTCCACAGAGGGATCGAACGCAGCATTAGATTAGATTCAACATTAATGTCATTACACACCTACAAGTACAAGGCAACAAAATGTATTTTAGCATCTAACCAGAGTGCAATAAGCAGTAAGTGGCAGAATGTACAATATCTACAAAATATAGACAGAGGTATGGACAAATATACATGTGAATATATTAGAGGTATTTTAAAATTTTGTAATATATACACATGTGAATGTTACAGGGGTATTGTAAAAATAATATACAGTTTGGATAGAAAATACTACATGACAAACAGATGGAACAGAAAAGTACTTTAAGCGTGACATACATATGAACTACAGGGATTGGACTATGAAACTGAAACACCTGTCATTTTAGTGTGGGAGGTTCTAGGCTAAATTGGACCAGCCTGGTGGCCAATCTTCATTAATTGCACATTGCACCAGTAAAAGCAAGGGTGTGAATGTTCAATTAGCATGGCATGAGCCGTTTTGCTCAAAATATTGCAATGCACACAACATTATGGGCGACACACCAGAGTTCAAAAGAGGACAAATTGTTGGTGCACGTCCTGCTGGCGCGTCTGTGTCCAAGACAGCAAGTCTTTGTGATGTATCAAGAGCCACAGTATCCAGGGTAATGTCAGCATACCGCCAAGAAAGACAAAACACATCCAACAGGATTAACTGAACGCAAGAGGAAGCTGTCTGAAAGGGATGTTTGGGTGCTAACCCGGATTGTATCCAAAAAACAAAACCACGGCTGCCCAAATCACGGCAGAATTAAATGTGCACCTCAACTCTCCTGTTTACACCAGAACTGTCCGTCGGGAGCTCCACAGGGTCAATACACACGGCCAGGCTGATAAAGCCAAACCTTTAGTCACTCATGCCAATGCCAAACGTCGGTTTCAATAGTGCAAGGAGTGCAAATCTTGGGCTGTGGACAATGTGAAACATGTATTCTTCTCTGATAAGTCCACCTTTACTGTTTTCCTCACATCCGGGAGAGTTACGGTGCGGAGAAGCCCCAAAGAAGCGTACCACCCAGATTGTTGCATGTCCAGAGTGAAGCATGGGGGTGGATCAGTGATGGTTTGGGCTGCCGTATCATGGCATTACCTTGGCCCAATACTTGTGCTAGATGGGCGCATCACTGCCAAGGACTACCAAACCATTCTGGAGGACCATGTGTATCCAATGGTTCAAACATTATATCCTGAAGGTGGTGCTGTGTATCAGGATGACAATGCACCAGTACACACAGCGAGACTGGTGAAAGACTGGTTTGATGGACATGAAAGTGAAGTTGAACATCTCCCATGGCCTGCACAGTCACCAGATCTAAATATTATTGAGCCACTTTGGGGTGTTTTGGAGGAGCGAGTCAGGAAACCTTTTCATCCACCAGCATCACGTAGTGACCTGGCCACTATCCTGCAAGAAGAATGGCTTCAAATCCCTCTGACCACTGTGCAGGACTTGTATATGTCATTTCCAAGACGAACTGACGCTGTATTGGCCACAAAAGGAGGCCCTACACCATACTAATAAATGATTGTGGTCTAAAACCAGGTGTTTCAGTTCCAACACCTGTAATTTACAGGTTGGTTTACAATGGAAGTGTTGCATATGTTTATATTAAATGAATATGCAGAATGTGTCAAAACTGAAATATAACATACAATTGATATACAATGCAATATATAGTACAGAAAATGTAGTGGAGTCAATGACCAGAATACAGGTGTGTGAGTGTTAATGCTGGACAGAGTTCAGTAAGGAGACAGCTCTGGGGAAAATGCTGTTCCTCAATCTACTTGTCCTGGTCTGGAGGCTCCTGAAGCACCTGCCAGAGGGCAAGGCGGCAAACAGACTATGAGCAGGGTGGGAGGAGTCTAAGAATGCTGTGAGCTCGACGCAGACAGCATTGCTTCGGGACGTCCTCAACTGATGGAAGTGGAGTCCCTTGATCTTCTGGGCTGTTTTCACCACTTGCTGTAGTGACTTGCGGTCTGCAACAGTGCAGTTCCCATACCAGACTGTAATACAGCTGGGCAGGAAACTTTCAATCACACAATGATAGAAGTTCACCAAGATGGCTGGAGACAGGTGTTGTCTCTTTAGTGTCGTCAGGAAAAAGAGGCGCTGGTGAGCTTTCTTAACCAGGCTGGAGGTGTTGGAGGACAGATCCGCCGATGTGTATTCCCAGGAACTCGAAGCTTGCGACACGTTCAACAGCCATCCAGCTGATATAGATGGGGTTGTGTGTGTCACCTTTCTCCTCCCTGAAGTCTACGATGAGTTTGTTTTGTTGGTGTAACGGAGCAGGTTATTGTCAGCACACCATGCGGCCAGATGTTCTGCTTCCTGTTATTGTCCAGATGTGAGTACACAGAATGTAGCGCAATGGAGACTGCATCCTCTGTGCTCCTATTGGTGTGGTATGCAAACTAATATGTATCCAGTGTGGGTGGGAGGCAGTCCTTCAGTTGTGCCAGGAATAATCTCTCAATACACTTCATGATGATGGGTGAGAGTGCTACTGGGCGATAGCCATTCAGGCATGTTGGGTTTGAGTGTTGGTACTGGTATGATTGACATGGATTTGAAGCATGGTGGCATAGCAGAGGGCAAGGGACAGGTTGAGGATGTCCGTGAAAACTCCAGTGTGCTGCTCCACACATACTTTCAGCACACGCCTGGGAACGCCATCTGGGCCAGCAGTCTTGTATGCGTTGATCTGACTCAGTGAAGTGTAGACATCTGTAGAAGTGAGCGTGAGGGGCTGGAGGACTGCAGAATGTCTGTTGTTGGTAGCCATCTCCCTGTTGTCTTTGTCAAAGCGAAAAAAGTTATTTAGCTCGTTCAGAAAGGAGACATTTGCAGTAATTGGAGTGGAGTTGCTGGGCTTGTATTCACTGATGGCTTGGATGCCCTGCCACATGCATCGAGTATCATAACTGGAGAAGTGATCCTCTAAGCTTGTAAAAGTGCTTGGCCATTTTGATGCCCCTCCTCAGTACAGTCTGTCTCCGTTGGCCACACTTTGATAGTTGTTACTGATGGCTTCACACGTTGGACTAGTGGAGAGTAGTTGGGAATGAGAAACAAAGAATGCTGGTCTGACTTTCCCAGGTGGGGGAGGGGTGTAAGCTCCAGTGATGTTTGTGTAAACATGATCACCTCTTGTATTCCAGGAAACATGCTTGTGAAATTTAGGAAGCTCTGTCTTTAAGTTTGAGTGATTAAAATCACCAGCAACTATGACAGCAGCCTTCGGGTGAGCAGCCTGTTGTTTGCTAATGGCTGTATGAAGTTTGTTTATAGCCAGCTTGGCATTAGCTTTCGGTGGAGATGTAGACTGCGGTTATAATGGTGGAAGTGAACACCCTTAGGGGCTATGGGCAGGAAATGGAATGGTCTGCATATAAAGGTCTACATTTAATTATAAGAAATTCAAGATTAGCCGAGCAATGTATTTCAAAGTAATGTAAACCAAATATCCAAAACTTCCTGTCGGTTTTAGGATGTTAAAGAAAAGCTGTGTGAACAGACTTGAAATGAGCAGGAAAATACTGCAAAATCTGGTAGACACCCAATGTCCTATGATATACTTGAGTCGCCATCTACTCCAATCACAGTGTCCTCTTCTCAAATTCACCAATCACAGCAGTATCGCACCATTCCATTTCCTGCCCTAAGCTCCAAGTACTTTCTTGAAGTGAGCATTTTAATGACAGTTTAAGCATGAGCAAAAGGGGCGCAGTGTTCAACTGATCAAGGGGTCTGAGTGTAGAACTTTGACACACTTTGCACACATCTCATTCTCTGAATCACTACATCAAGAGAGTTCACGGTGGTTAGCAGAGTTCTGCTCAATGTTAATATTTTACTGGATGCAAAGACAAAAACATGTTGAAACTTGAGATTTTATCATAATCTCTTGTTTATATATGGAGGTGTTTCTGTGACTTAATTCAGAAATAAAGTCAGCTCCTGTCCATAACCTAGATTAACACACCGGACACAGACTGTTACTGCCTTTGTGAAGAGTTCACCACAGCTTTTTATAGTTCAAGCACTTTTACAAATTACTCAAATTTGTAACTGCAAGTGTTGTCAAAAAACGCATTGTGTTTTCTCAATGGCCAGTTGTTTGAAATTGAAACTATATGAACTAGTCTCTGGAATTTCACTTTATGCCCAAACAACTGACCTTGTTGGAATCTGCAGAACCTGTAGGTAAATAATTATATAAAAAAAATAAAGTTCAACATTTGGACAAACTGTTGCCGCAATATACCAATTAATCGAAGTGTGCAGAGCTTTATAAATTCTTTCAGCTATAACTTAAACAAATTAAGCCTTACGTATGTAGGGCCTTACCCTGAAGCAGCATGACCAATATGATCAAAATCTACCAAAATAGGGCACTACAGTTGGACAGTAACTAATTAAATGTTTTTTTTTTTGTTATAGAACCATCTAGGATTGCAGTGGCACCACATCATGTCATCTGATCCTCAAAGCATTTGAAGTTTTGAAATTTTTGGGGAAAGAGTTTTTGAGTTATAGGTGCATTTGTGATTTGTAGAATTCATGATGAATCTCTGGAAGGGGCCTGTAAGCCACAGCATTTTATTGATATTTATTAAAGTACTTACTTAAATTACTTAAAGTAAACTTTAAGATTCAGCTGATACCACATATGTCCATGTTGGGAAAATATCCACAGAATAAGACCTGCTTAAATAGTTCTGTATGTGCATTTTTTAACATGAATGAATGTAACTGCTTAGCAACACTATGGAAGAGTAGTAAATTCTTTCACCGCCAGATAAAACTACAAAACTAAACATTGTTTTGTTGATCTATATGGGGGTTAAGATCCTATTCACTTGCACAGGTCATACCATATGAGCATGAATATTTATCATAATTAAAAAGTCTCCTGTACCTCTTGAAGTGGCCATTTACCCTCACCAAATAGGAAATACACTTTGTTATGGTGTTTTATATTCGGATGTACTGAGTATATTTCTAATGGTTACACTTGTTTCTCAGAGTACAGGGTCCATGTTAAAAGGCAAGAACTGCACTCTGATTGGCTGTAGAGCAAACAACCCCCCCCACCCACCTGCATTTAAATATTTTATATTTTTATATAACTATAGTAGCAGGTCCGATTTTAAGAGCACACCTCACACATTACTAATATTACACACAGACCCCCTGACAGTACGCACATCACAAACTGTCAGACATGCATCACAAATAATCTTACACTGCACAGACCTACTATATACTATATTACAGTTTATTGTACCAATATTTCTCAGCCATAAAATGAAGTACATAGACTAAAATAATAAGGTCTAAAGAAATGAAACTTGGTCAACTATTGGTGCTTTCTACTGTTGGTACTTCTACTGTTACCAAGCTCAATGAGCCACAACTGATGCTATAGAGAAGGCCAATGTTCCTGCAACATGTCAAACCGTCTACATGGGTGCATCTGTATAAACTATTTGTGTTAAAACTCAAACAGAGTAAGGGGCATCCACATAATATGTACAGGGCATGTTCATAAAATTAGAATATCATGAAAAAGTTGGTTTATTTCAGTAATTCCATTCAAAAAGTGAAACTTGTATATTATACTCATTCATTACACACAGACTGATATATTTCAAGTGTTTATTTAGTATATCAGAGAATTAGAATATTACTTAAGACCAATACAAATAAATGATTTTTAGAAATGCTGGCCAACTGAAAAATATGAACATGTACAGCACTCAAAACTTAGTTGGGGCTCCTTTTCCCTGAATTACTGCAGCAATGCGACGTGGCATGTAGTTGATGAGTCTGTGGCACTGCTCAGGTGTTATAGAGCCCAGGTTTCTCTGATAGTGGCCTTCAGCTCTTCTGCATTGTTGGGTCTGGCGTATTGCATCTTCCTCTTCACAATACCCCATAGATTTTGCTGGCCAATTAAGAACGGGGATACCATGGTCCTTAAACCAGGTACTTGTAGCTTTGACACTGTGTGTAGGTGCCAAGTCCTGTTGGAAAATGAAATCGGCATCTCAATAAAGTTGGTCAGCAGCAGGAAGCATGAAGTGCTCAAAAACTTCCTGGTAGATGGCTGCATTGACCTTGGACCTCAGAAAACACAGTGGACCAACACCAGATGACATAGCATCCCAAACCATCACTGACTATGAAAACTTTACACTGGACCTCAAAAGCAAAATTTACTGTCATCAGAGAACATAACTTTGGACCACTCAGCAGCAGTCCAGTCCTTTTTACCTTTAGCCTAGGTGAGAGAACTCTGACGCTGTCTCTTGTTCAAGAGTGACGATACAAGGAATGCGTCAGCTGAAACACATACATCTGTGCGGGGTGGTTCTTAAAGCATTACAAAAAAATTTCCACAGCAAAATTTCTTCATATTCAGGATATCAATAGTCTGTTATATTGTGTCTTTAGTGAGCCTTTCAGATTTTTGAGACACTTTGAAATTATTTTCCACAGAAGGAAGCTAAATGTGTAGTTTTTCCACGGTATGGAATTTGTGTCCTTATTTTGCCATCTAGCAGTGACAGAATGCAACTAGTGCACCATTTAAGATGAAACAGAAAATCCAAATTAATTGATTGCTTATCCTTTGTATCCCGGATGTGTACTCTGAATTTTGTAACTCATACTTTAGCATCTGAATTTGGCCTGTCGAATTTGAGCAACTAGAAATATTATTTTAAAATAAAATTATTTTAAGCTTGATTTTTTTTTATCTGAATTTATTAACCTTAAACAATAACAGTGAAAACGTGTTCTTGAGAATTCACGAGTTCAATTCAAGAGCAATTATATTCAGATGCATAATTGCGAAGCAAAATATTCAGAAGTGTAAATCTGAAGACTTAAATGCAAAAGCACCAAAATACAGATGCATAATTTCAGTGCAAAAAAATTCAGCGCTACAAATTCAAAAGGTGGTAATATTTCAAAGTCTGATGAGATAGATTTGCTTCCATACCTTTGTTTTGAGTTAATTAGCTGATTAGTGTGGGGCACCAGGTGTCTTCAATATTGAACCTTTTCACAATATCATATATCAGTCTGTGTGTAATGAATATAATATACAAGTTTCACTTTTTGAATGGAATTACTGAAATAAATCAACTTTTTCATGATATTCTAATTTTATGACCAGCACCTGTACATTAGCCTCCTGGCAGCAGATGGCCTCGCTCACAGTCGGCATTTCAGTGCAGTGAAAATACGTGCAGCAGTTAGCGTTTCCCGCCCTCTCCAAACCTGGGGGAATGGCTGGATGCTCCTTTACACAAACGCATGTTTGCACCATTCCTCTTTCTTTTCTCCTCAGTGGCTCCAAGGTATAAGCCATTGGCTTTCTTGGAACTTAATCAAAATTCCTTCCAGATTTGTCTAAAGCCATGATATTGCCAAAACCACGAGCACGTTTCTGTTGACCGCTAATGTCCTCCCGTGTCTGGTTCCAACCAACCAACCTCATGACGTAGTCACTGATGCAACGGCAATATGGCCGACACTATCAGAATGAATCAAAATTTAATGTATATAAAATATTCTCTAAATATTTTTCAAACACATTTAAGTATTCAGAAAACACAAAAATGAAACGTGTTTCATGTCCACTTTAAGATGTGAAAACCCTCAAATTAAAGCTGAGAGTTTGCACTTTGTAACTGTGTTGATATAACTCTTTCTAATGTGTGTTTTGGTACACAGCCAAAATGCCCAAACTTGTATCACTGACCAAATATTTCTGAGCTTAACTGAAGTTCTGTCATTCAATTAGCAAAACTAGCTGTAACATCAGTAGAGAAGGAGTAACCTGAAAATGGGTGATGAACCCTCTGGAGTCTGAGACCTTTCTGACATGTCTGAGTTGATTTTAACCCATTTCTCCTACCTAAAAAAAGTTCCAAAAACGTTATGCATGTAGTATATTCAGCAAACGTGAAAGATGTATGTATGTCATTCATCTGTTTGTCATTTAAACTAATTTTAAACATGGGCTTCCCATAAACCTATTTTCAAAGGTGTCGATATATAGTGAAAAAACACATTGTGAACACTTATGAAGTTTTCTTTTGACTTCTGAACTTTGTTGACATGGGTGTTGGCTACACTGGTGTTTACAGCTCTCTAACATTTTATGTAGCTTTACTAGCTACATAAGTAGCATATTGCTACAAATATGATGTGATACAGTTTTTCTCAATACCTGTGGCTCACACTTTGACTATTCATGAGATAGATATGAAAACACAGGTGAGAAATCAAATTATTTCTATAGTGCTGTTTACAACTGTTGTCACAAAGCAGCTTCACAGAAATCCATTAAAAATAAAGTTTTAACATGAAATGTTAATGTTTCACTTACTAATCACAAAAATGAAGCCATTCCTCATCAGGCAGTTAAGATGACTGTGCCATCTTTAAGCTCCTCTCTCTGTGTGAAAACACAGCCATGTGCATTTGTTTTTATGACTAAAATGAGCGTTTTCACATGTCGTAATCCTCCAATAAAGAGACTGCATTATCATGCTATTTTCATATGAATATGAATGGGTGGGCCTGGGTTGAAGTCTGAAGAGAGATACGTTACTTATCTTTCTATAACAACCAGGTAAAAATACATTTATTTTCAACCTCCATATATATGAAAGGTAGACCCATTTATTTTATGCTTATTATGTTTCTAGAACAATAACTCGCTGAGTTGTGTTAGTGTTTTGGTGCAAGTTCTGATTTATCCAGCGAGCGGGAGCGCAAACTGGTTAAAGAGACTCCCATTATATTTAGATTACCTCGTTCAATAAACTGCTGTTGGAATTTCACACTCCACCTCAAAATTCTGGTCATATTAATCCAGGACTTCCTTAACTCAGTGCCTTATGGTCTTAGGCTCCATGTGCATGAGTCTGTGTATTGTCTATGAGTGTCTGGGAAAGTGGCAGAAAAATGTCAGCGTTCCGGCCATATATTTCCCATTAGGGGACCATATCCTATTTAAATGAGTGCTATACAAAAACTGTACACCTCACTGCAAATCTAATCACTTTGTATGAGAAAGAACCCTTTCGCATTCAGAAATAAGAAAGCTGAGTCTCTGAGTTGGCATCAAGTAAAACAACAATTTATTTAATTGAGAGAGACTACTACGCGTAGCACCGTCTCCTCTCTCACTGACCGTTTCTTAACCAGAGTATTTTATACCTGTAATTCCCCCCCACCCTCATTACCATGGCAGCCTTTGAAGTTACCATCTGCTCGCTTTTTTACATTTCAATCACATTTCAATGTATCCTGTTCTCAGTATGACTCCGAGCCACTTTACCATTTGTTTAACTCTCTTTTGCATATCTTTTACCTTTCACAATGCATTCTATGCACACCCTATTTAGTTGGTCTCCGTTGTCTCCTCTCTCTGGTCTGGAGACAGAAGGAGTTGATTGGAAGGTGTCGATATACTGTTATTTGAGACACACGCACACACAAGTCTGCTGTTTCACACAGAGAATTAGGAATAAAAAAGTAATAATAAATTTTTTAGTTGCACAAGCATACATGGTCATTGCTGATTAAAAATACTTCTATTGATTATGAATCATTTCAACAAACAAATTCCATCACACGATTGATTTGGTGTAAGAACTGTGCAGATGGAGCAAGAAATTGTTTGTGTTCTGGCAGTGTAAACACACAAACATTTAAAAAAAAAAAAAAAAAAAAAAAAAAAAAAAAAAAATTGTGCTGACCAGGAAAAAAAAAAAATAAAAAAATACATTGAAGTCTGATGCCTGGGACTCTCCAAAGTGCTGAACACTCATAACTCAAATATTCTACTGTGAATTGATTTCATATTCACTCAAACACTCTCTCCCTCACTCAGTCGCACTCTCCCTAGCTCTCCAAAACAAACCTGGTGCTGCACTAATTATCGCCCCTCTAGAAACCATTCATGCAGAACCAGCATTAAATGTAACTTTCTCCTTCTAAACATTAAGAAAACAGAGGTTCTGCTTCTAGGTCCAAAAATGGCAAGAAAAAAATGTTCAGATTTCATTTTAAATCTTCCTGACTTTTCAGTTATACTTTGATATCATAACTGATTCAGATTTATCATTCAATCAACACATAGGCAGAATCACTTGGACAGCTTTTTATTTACATCTTTGCCACATTGCCAAGGTAAGAAATGCCTTATCCATGCACATTAGTACATGCCTTTATTACTTCAAGGCTAGACTACTCTAATGCACTACTGTCAGGATGTGCTAGTAGAAAATTAACTAAACTTCAACTAGTTCAAAATGCTGCAGCCAGGGTTCTGACTAAAACTAGAACATTTGAACATATTAGCCCAGTTCTATCATCACTTCATTGGCTGCCTGTTAAATTCTGTATCAATTACAAAATTGTGTTATGGGCTCGATCCTGTATACCTCCAAGATATTATTTCCTATTATGAGCCACCACAATTACTCATATTACTGACTTTTTAATAGTTCCCAAAATTCAGAAGGCTTCAGCTGGGGAAGAGCTTTTTCTTATAAAGCCCCCCCAACTCTGGAATGATCTTCCAGAAACTCATTTGCTCAGTTTAGTTTTGGTAGTTAATGCTACTCCTTAAATAAAGGCGGCAGGACCGAGGGATGTTCTTTCTCTGCATTACATACACCCAAACTGATCAAAACTAATTCTATCCCTCTACCTTTTTCAGAGTAAACGACCGCCTACCTGTACGGCTGGACACCGATGGATGACTGACTGTCGAGATCCTGCTTCACACTATCTGCACATTCTCCAGCCACCACCACTTGCTTTAGACTAGCTGCCCAACCTACACTGAACTTTTCATGGACTCCTAATTAATATTACCAGCAGAATGACCAGAGGAAGATATGCTCCCCCCTTGAGCGCCTTGGTTCCTCATTAAAATTTTGATCAAACCATTTGCACTCTGATGTTGTGTCTTAAATAATCTAGAGATCTCATCTGTTTTTGTGTAAAGTTAAAGAGAAAAGCTGTGGTGATCTCATCAGAAAGGCAGTAAAACCCTGTGTCCCGTGTGTTTGTGTGGGTTATGGACAGAGGAGCTGCCTTTCTGTCAGAAAGTAAAGATGAATGTCAGATTTTATCGTAATTTTTTATTCATATCACAATATATTTCTTAATTTTGGTTGACACAATATGATTCTGATAACGATATAAACAGAATAAAAAAAAAACAAGAAAAGGGAACATATCACCATCAAACATAAACCTACTGGCTTTGTTGATATTAATATTTTTAAATTAATTTTAAATTGAGTGCACTGAACTGCTGACAGTGCCCTGTAATGAACATCAGTCAGTGAAAGGTGTTGTAAATAATGTTTATTGAAATATTGAATATTTGTTTAAAAAGAAAAAAAATATATAGAAACAATTTATATTGTTATATACAAACCGGATTCCAAAAAAAGTTGGGACACTAAACATATTGTGAATAAAAACCAAATGCAATGATGTGGAGATGGCAAATGTCAATATTTTATTCGTAATAGAACAGATGACAGATCAAAAGTTTAATCTGAGTAAAAGTAAAAGTAACACTGTAAAAGAAAAAATATGTTGTTTCAAAATTTCACAGTGTCAACAAATCAAAAAAAGTTGGGACAAGTAGCAATAAGTGGCTGGAAAAAGGAAATGGAGCATATAACGAACAGCTGGAAGACCAATTAACACTAATTAGGTCAATTGACATGATTGGGTCTAAAAAGAGCTTCTCAGAGTGTCAGTGTCTCTCTGAAGCCAAGATGGTAAGAGGATCACCAGTTCCACCATTGTTGCGCAGAAATATACTGCAGCAATACCAGAATGGTGTTACCCAGGGTAAAATAGCAAAGACTTTTAAGTTTTCATCATCAACCGTGCATAACATCATCAAAAGATTCAGAGAATCTGGAACAATTGCTGTGCGTAAGGGTCAAGGCCGTAAAACTCTACTGGATGCTAGTGATCTCCGGGCCCTTAAACGTCACTGCACCTCAAACAGGAACGCCACTGTCAAGGAAATACCAGAATGGGCTCATGAATACTTCCAGAAATCACTGTCAGTGAACACAAAAATATGGCCTGACTGGCTAAGTTTGGGAAGGGGTATGTCTCTGTGTGCATGCTTAATGTTGGTGTAAACATGATCCAGAGTGGTCTCCCCTCTAGTAGAACACTTGACATGTTGATAAAATTTCAGGTATACAGTCTTAAAGTTAGCCTTTAAATCTCCTGCAATTACGGGGTGCGTCTGCTGCTGTTCGTTTGTGGTGTTCAGCAGGAAAGAGAGTGCCATGTCTACATTGGCGTCGGTTGGAATATACACAGCCATTACGATCAATACTGTTAGCTCTCTCGGTAGAAAAAAAAAGGCTAGCATCTTACAGACATGTACACGAAATTCAGTGAATTGTGTTTGTCTATAGTAGTCCCCTTGTCACGCCAGATACCATGCACGTAAATACAGAGCCCCGTTCCCCCTCCTCCCCTGCTCTTACTCGAGTCCTTAGTCCTGAGTGAGACTTGTTAGCTGCATGCTTACATCCGGTATCCCCGAGTGAAGCCAAGTTTCTGTGATAATCAAAACACAGCAGTCACGAACATAGACATTTACAGTAAGCTGTATTTCCAAGTCCTCTGTTTTATGCACCAGGGATCTGGCATTGGAGACATACAGGCTTGGTAAAGGTGGCTTGTGTGGTTGTTTTCTTAGACTTAGCATAACACCATACCTGCATCCCTGCTTCTGCTTCCTTTCCCTTCTCAGTCTTTGCTGCCTCCTAGACCTGACAACAATCCATGGAGAGCCAGATGGTCTCACTATATTGTCCAGGATGTTGTGTGTGTTAAAAAATAGTCAAAACAGATATCTGGTGCTGTTCACTGATGTCCAAAAAGGTTCTGGCAGGTGTAGCGGATGTTCAAGAAAGAAGGAACTTTTTTAAAAAAAAAAGCAGGGAAAGGGAGAACTGTGAGCCTCTTCAGCCATGCGCTCCGCCATCTTGCCAGCTGAACTAGCTATGCATATTAGTACTGTCTTATTCATGTTATGCTATTTACTTTCACTATTTTAGCACATTTGATGCTTTTGAGCACTGCAATAATTAACATCAAAATCACCCTCTAATAGCTGAAGCAGAAACTATTGGATACAATGGGCCTCATTCATGAAATGCGAGCAGAATTAATTTGGACGTAAATCCTTCATAAATCACTGTTTTGTAAATATCCGTATTCATCAAAATGTTTGTAGTCTCTAACTGTTCGTAGGTACAAACGGAATTTACACCTGCTCCTGAAAATGCGTAAATTGTGCATAATGTTTGAAAGATGTTGAAAGTATCATCTGACAACTTTAATCAAACGTTAGGAGAAATCAATTAAAATGCACAAACAATCAAACCATAAATAATCAAACTAAATTTCACAAAACCATCCTCTTCTTAATACAGCCTGTAATTCAGAGCAACTTACAGTAGCTAAAGGGCCACCGTTTGCTGAATTATTTTGTTACTCATGTAGTCAAACAGTTACTTTATGTGGATTATTTCAGTACAAAAGATTTTAGGGTCTGTAATTTGTGTAAATGGCTGATGTTGCACTCCTGCTGGATTTAATGGACAGTTCTGCAAAGAGAACTTTAAGGTCTTTGGAGACGATACAGGTTTATGGTTTATTAGCTGAGAATGATAACTCGTAAGTTAGTTAACTATCGAGATAAATTCTTTTGTGCCACGTTTTAAAAACAACTTTGAGAAGGGAGTCCAACAGATCCTGTGCTGTTCCCAAGTCTGTTCAGGTGCTGTCCGTGTTTGGCTCCTTGGACACTGGAGCATTTAAAACATGATTTAAGTCCTCAATCATTCAAGCATCACCCCAGGTATATTAAGGTATATTTGACGAACTATAACAGGTGTGAGGGTGTGCACGCCAATATGAGGCAACACAGTGCCGGAGTACTTTCGCTGCACAGTTGTGCACCTCTGGTAGCTTAATAAAAATGAACACATTTGACGGAGCTCTTGCAAATCAGGAAAAAATATACAGACATTCATCCCTCTATGACAAACTATAGAGACAATCAAATGGCCCAATAATCAACTCATAGAAAGAACTAATTTCAAGAAAAAACACCTTTAGCTTCCATGCAGCTTACCTGCCTTTAACAGAATCATGCAGGACAAACCTCATTGAATGTGCAGTACTGTGCACATGTCTTAGGCCCCTAAAATTATCATCATTTAAAACAAAGGTATCTTCTAAATAAGCGTGAAACTTGTATATAATTATGTTACTACAACAGTGCAGGAGCCCTTCTTATATAAAACATATAAGAAGGGCTCCTGCACTGTTGTAGCTGAGAGTATCTTTCTGCTCTTTAACCTGCTGTGTGAGATTGTGTGTGTATATATGCTATATATGTAATAAACTGACGTGTGTGTGTGTATTGAGTGTTGCTGATATTTAAATTAGTTTTTACCACAGAGAAATTTAATCCCAGACGCTGTACTCTGCAGAAACAGAAACGTCAACACGGATCACATAGTAGTGTATTTGCAGGTGTCAGTGTATATGCACAAGCACAAATAAGGTGCCAGATTATCTGATGTAATATCGGCTAAAATTCCAATATTGGACCAATCACAATAACTAAAAAAAATAAAATCCATATCAGCAAATATTATATTGTCCGCCGATGTATTGTATTACCAGTTGCCAACTACACTGAAGTTTTACATGAAATTTATTAATCCATTAATTTGCTGCTGTTGCTTTTGTTATTATTATAGCTATTGACAAACATTACTTATTATGGTTACTTGGTTACAGCCAATTTTCTTTATCTAGCAGGAAGAACTGACTTTTTGCCACTGCCCCATTACTGGATTCCTGTAAAGCTACGTTGTGACAGCTGTAAAAATCGCTATATAAATACATATAATTTACATTCAAATAGGACAAAAAAAAGATCCATGGCATTAAAAGTAAATGGAATGGGTCTTGTCTTACATTAATTACATTTCCAGGGATGGTCAAAAGTTAAGATAATAATGGTGCCCTTCAACTGAGGATTCAGGGAATAATTTATATTAGGCTGGGACAAAAACATGTTAATTATGACGTACATCGTACCCCACAGTGTTACTGTTCCGAGATGGCTTGCCCCCGACACATATTCCAAATGTCGTCCATGCTTTTGAAAGCATTTTGTAAGCTGAATACATTGAAACACAACTAAGCTAACTGCAAAGTTATTCGTATCAACCATTCCATATAAAGGCACGTTTATGAACGTCAATGTCTCTTTCATATGTTAAAAGCGTTTAACATTCCTTATGAAGCTAACCCTAACCGGTGACCTACTGGTGAGATGTAGTTAGCTTAAAGCTAACGTTAATCGCGGTGCAATTTAGGCGTGAGGAAAACTAACCTGCTGGTGTATACTTAAACATACATAACAAGTGCATAATAGCATCACACTTTTTAGACCCCGTTTGTTACAGGACACTTTCAACACCTCGTTCGTCAGCTCGCCGCTGTGCTTCGGCTAACAGTTTGCTCGCTGTTTCTAAACCAGCCATTTTACTTCATGCTATACCCAACAAATATTTGCACTGCGGTGTAATCACTTCGGATGGAATTCTGTTGTTTACGCGTATCAATTTTCTGTGTTTTAATACATGTCGTGTATCCAGCTCTGTGTTGGTAAGATTATCCAGGGGTACTTACATTGCTGTGGCTATCGATGGCCTGCAGCAGCCTCTCTCTGATCTGCTGCGGCGTTGCGGAGGCCGAGCTCATCGCCTGCTCAGTAAGCGTCTGGCCGACGGGGAAAATCCTCCGAAAACCAGGGTACAATGAAGAAATTCACAAACCACTCAGAATACACAACGCGTACCAGAAAGGCATGTTTCTCATGTGATCCTTAGCTGAGGAGTTCATAAATTGTCTCAGTTTGGTAGTAATTGCTGGATAGTAGCCTCTCTGCAATTCATCGCATCGGGCGCCCTCAGCCTTTACTGGACCAAAACGCTGCCTCAATGCATTGTGGGAAAATGGAACCTGAAACGTCATTACCTAACTGTGCTCCCAAAGTCCCGTATTCGAGACATACTTTCTATTCCTTTTAATACCATCCACCGCTTTTATTTACCCTCCTCCATTACAGCAAAGGTGAAATATTTTGACATGGGCGTCAGTTGACCAAATGCTGCAGCTAGTGTCCCAATAATATCATGGCTGAAAAAAGTCGGTTTTATTTAGTATTTTTGAGCAGAATTACACGTCACGCAAATTCACTATGGGCGCTACATTTCACAAAATGCCAAACATTCTTTCAAAAAGCTCGAGTAGCTGTCATTTATGCTGCGTCCGGGTGCTCATCGAAAGGTAATGCATATCCCAGCAAACACACAACGCTGTCAAAACGTACTTTCAACGTTGCTACAACGTTGTCAAATGGTGGAACAGATTACTTTGTCTGAGTCATTAAGTAACGATGCTGTATGGTAAAATTATGACATATTGGCCACTTAAAAAATCGACAGAGCTGTATACCGACATTTTTTAAAATTACTACTATTATTTCAGATAGAAATTGACTTGGTTTGAAAAAAGGTATTTGGTTGCTTTTACAGATTGGATTAATAATAATAATAATAATTATAATAATAATACATATATACATACATACATCTTCTTTTCCGCTTTTCCATTTCAGGGTCGCGGTGAATAATAATAATAATAATAATAAGTTAGATTTATATAGCGCCTTTCTAATACCCAAGGTTGCTTTACACACAAAAAAAATTAAATATATCTATATGAATGTTGGAGTTTTATATATATTTGTGTGTGTGTGTGTGTGTATATTAACTCATTGTGATAGTACACTGTGATATAAAGCAATGTATGATATGCAATGTATGATATGCAATGTATGATATGACTCACCATCTCACCATGAGGTACAACATGTTGGCCCTGTCTTGCATCCTGAAATCTATTAGCTGAGAGATAAATTTAGAATAAACACAGAAACAAGGTTGATTTCCACTTCAAAAATATATTTACTTTTAATCATTGTTCAGGCATGCTAAGTAAATTAATCAAACTTACATGGGCACCTCTCTGAGGACACTTGTTGTATGGCAGGTGCTGTTGGAGCAAAATTAGAAAAATTATGACCTAGACAAGTGGACTCCATTCCAAGTGCACCGGGTTCTTCATTGCAGTAGCTGTGGGTCCAAAAATACAGAATATTATTACAATGGATTGTTAAAAAGAGGCAGCATAAGAACTACACATATACCAGCTGTATTATGGAATAAATTAAACTGTATATAAGAAATAAATCATGTGACCTATCGTAAACTATTAGGCCAGAGGACAGAAATAACTGTTTTTAGGAATTAGGATTATGTACTAACTACAATAGGCAGTGTTAGGTAATTTTATTATTATTATTTTTTAAATGTTTGATTATATTACACAAATATAGAAAGTTGCTGTGCGTTCATTTTGACGAAAGCTTTTCCATAATTAAAGTTAAAAAGGCAATATTCATTCATTATCTGTAACTGCTTATCCAGTTCATGGTCGCGGTAGGTCTAGAGCCTACCTGGTAGTGATGTGTCGGTCGCAAACGAACCGGTTCAAAGAGCCGGCTCTTGTAAGTGAACGATGAGAGCCGGTCCCCGTCTAAGACCGAGCCATTTATTTCTAAGGCTTGCCATTAAAAACCAATCAGAGAACAACAAGCAAAGCTTAGACACTTGGTTTTCCTGAATGCCAATCTGCCTTCCAAAAAATAGTTGAAGAAAATGTTAAATCAGTTAAATGTTTTGCACTTTGCAGAGTACAGTGGAACCTCTACTTACGAACTTGATCCATTCCGTGACCCGGTTCGTAAGTGGAAAAGTTCGTTTCTCGAGTCAAATTTCCCCATTTAAAATAATTGAAAAGCAATTAATGCGTTCCTGCCCCCACCCCGAAAGTCACCCTTTTTGCACTGATATATGTTTACAAAACTCTCAAATTAGTAAAAAAAATACATGTAGCATTACTAAAAATAAAAAAGAAATACAGTGGTAAACGACTGGCTGGAGGAGTAACACAGGCACTGGCTGTATGACGGGAGGTGGGGGGATGGGTGGAATAACGAAGAGTAGGCGGGTGAATGTGGGGAGACAAAGCGTAGAAGCGGCTTAACTTAGCACGAATTTTGATGTCTTCGGTTTACACTATTGCTAAATTGCTAAAACTACAATTTGCTGATCTTAAAAGCTCGAGGGTCACGAAAACGAGAGAAAACGGGTCAATGACTCAAGTCTGGGCGCTGGGAGACTTGCCGATTGGGGTCAGTGGCCATTTCCAGCCGCCGGCTCGGCAGAGGCTCGGTTAGTTTCTAGAGTCATGGTTCGTTGGTGGAGGCAAAAAATATTCAAATGCCTGGTTCGTATCTTGGAAAGTTCGTTAGTATAAGCGTTCGTAAGTAGAGGTTCCACTGTATTTGTTTATTTTGTTAATCAGAAATGGATGATTATTTAATTTAATAAGCTATTTTCTAATGCCTACCTTTTGGGTTCCATTGGCTGTATTTCAGAGTTTACAAGTGATTTTTTATTAAGGTGTTTAAATAAAAAATTTAGTTATTTATACAATTGAATGTGTGAGTGCAATCAGTGAGTTATTAAAAGACAGCCATAAAAACAATTGGCCATTGCAACACTATTTATAATTTTTAATATTGAACAATAATATTTTGTCCATATCGTCATTTAAAATGTAGGTAATATTGTTCTGTACCAGTGGAAAAAAGTGGTAAAACAAAGAGCCATTTAGGAGCTCTCTTTATGAAGAGCCGAGCCAAAAGAGCCGGCTCCCCAAAAAGAGCCGAAATTCCCATCACTAGTACCTGGAATCATTGGGCGCAAGGCGGGAATACACCCTGGAGGGGGCGCCAGTCCTTCACAGGGCAACACACACCCACACACATTCAAAAGGCAATATTTTTAGATTAAAAACAAGTGAAAACCACCTGACCGTTAGGTGTCAGTAAAACGCTTGTCTGGCGTGGATTAATGCTGAGGATGAAGAGGATTGCTCATGTGCACAAAAAAAATAAATAAATAAAAAAAAGAGGTTGAAGCAAAGAGACCAGACGTCAGTGGAAGAATGGTAAGTTTAAGCATGCTTACTTTAAAAAAAGCTGACACTGTGTTTGTTTATACTGTTAAAATGTATTTGTCACATATTTTCTTTTAAAATGTAGCAGGTGCATCAAAGTAACTTATTTGTAAAGTAAATGAACTATTACCATGTTTTCGTGAACGCACACTTGAGGTGATTACCACTGGAGTATTTGCACTAGCTCAGTCTTGGTCCTGGTGGGTCACTGACCGGCATGTTATGGTTTACTCCTCACTCCATCACACATACTTCAGTTTCAGAGGGCTTTGTTCATTAGCTGCATCAGGTGTGTTGGGAACAGAGAAAACTCAATGTGCAGGACAGTGGCCCACAGGACTGAGAACCACTACACTAGCTTATGTCATTATGAAAAGCAGTGTAGACACTGTAAAGTAAAGCATTTAGATATTGTTTGAAATTGTAGAATATTTTAAAATTATACTTTTGTCATAGTTTGCTGTTTTTATTATTTATTTATTTATTTATTTTCTTTTGCTTGATACATTCTATTTAAGGAAATTGCCATCCAGTTATTATACATTGCATGTGCTATCTGGAAGATATTTATCTAAGAGTGAATTGGAGTATGCAAAAAAAAAAAAAAACATAATAATAATAATAATAATAATAAATAAATAAATATATTCAATAAATGAGTGGTGTCCGCATGGGTTTCCTCCAGGTGCTCCGGTTTCCTCCCACAGTCCAAAAAACACGTTGGTAGGTGGATTGGCGACTCGAAAGTGTCCGTAGGTGTGAGTGTGTGAGTGAATGTGTGTGTGTGTGTGTGTGTGTGTTGCCCTGTGAAGGACTGGCGCCCCCTCCAGGGTGTATTCCCGCCTTGCACCCGATGATTCCAGGTAGGCTCTGGACCCCCGCGACTCTAAATTGGATAAGCGGTTACAGATAATGGATGGATGGATGGACCAGCTCGTAAACACAGTTAAAAGGGAAAGTCTTTTAATTTTCGTTATTTTAATAATTCGTTAATTTGGAAAATTTATTTTGCTCTCATAATTCTTTAATTTGAAATTTTTATTTACTTTAATAAATTTTAATTTTAATTTTTTTAATTCTTTAATCCAAAAATTTTTTATAATTCTTTAATTCAATTTTTTAAAATTTTTAATAATTCTTTAATTATTGAAAAAAAATTTTTTTCTTTCCTGCTCACTTGCGTATAGCAACTTTCACTCCACATTCTACTACTAACAGGCTTTCTTTAGAGATTCACAAGTGAACTCAAACAGAGTCAATACAGAACTCAATACAGACTAGCAGTTATTCTTAGAGCACTCGGTACAGGTGAATTTTAATTCAGTTTAATTTAAAAAGGATTAACGAAATTAATCCTAATTAAATAGAATTAAGGTACACCTCGCAGTTAGACACAGCTAACATGGCAGAAGGGACTTCTACCCCGGAAGTATATGTAGATAGCTTGTGGGATGAGGCATTCTCTGTTCTGACCAGCCTCACCAGTGATGTGATGCCTGGACTCGCAGAAACAGTGCAGAAAGCCTCACAGGTCAGTCGTGACCACATGGTGGCCAAGTGGATAGAGAACCACTTAAACTACATGCTCAAGGGCAAGTCCCTAACTGAGGCATTAGGTCAAATAGCCATCTTCGCTGTTGTACAGCTTAGGGCCAGTGAACGTGAACTTGATGTATCACAGTGACAGCAGGCAAAGGTGGAGGCAGAATTAAGTCAACTTCAAAGTGAAATGGCTGAAGGGAACACACTGCCCCAGGTCACTCCTGATGTGCCACCTAGTGCCGCTACAGAAAGACAAGACCAGCAGGAAGATAGTGAGGATCAGGAACCAGACTCAGGGACCATAACCTTTAGAGCTGCTGCAGCACCTCCTCTGATATCAACAGGTATTTCGCCTTCCCCTGTGTCTCCTGTCAGCCATCCCTTACAACGCCCTCCTAGACCCAGAGGCAATCCAATGCCTGGCCCCCTCAACCTCTACACTCTCCCGGTCCCTCATACAAGGACCTGGACAAAATCGCGCGCAATACAACCCGCTTTGACTCCAAACCAGATGGTTCAAATGATATCTTTTCTTACCTGAAAGATTTTGATTTCTACCTGCAACGGTTCCCCGGAATCACAGTAGATGACAAACTATATGTGATCGTAACACATCAGTAACTTCATTTAACGTCAGCCAGACTATGTGAAAGCGCAATATGATGTGCTTTGCCAAGCATTGGAAGAAGAATTCTCCAATTACCTGTCACAGACAGGACTGGCCGCTGCTTTGAATGTAAAACAGCAACGCCAGGAATCCCCTCAGCAGTATTATAACAGACACAGACAGGCGTATTTCGGACCTAGAAATGACTCCGGAATGGAGGAAGAGTTAAATCTTAAAACACTATTTATCCAAAACCTCCACCCCTCAACCTCATCAGCTGGGAGTCTCAGCTTGGCCTCGCACCCTGTCTAGCAGGCAGCTGCGTGACTGAGGTTTCCTAAAATTACAACAAAATACCAACAGACGGTCCGAAACACCCCAAGTCTTAAATGTCGACTCCAACTCCCCACATTTAGAGTTGGAGGGTGCCACCCAGGCCGATCCACAAAGATCCGCCCGGGACCCTTCCCCCACTCCGTGGGCCAGTGAGGGCCCGAAATCTCCTCCGCCCTCACACCACTACACTGCAAAAAGTGAAATCTAAACAAGTCAGAAAAACTTTAATAAATCTTATTTTTTTAATTTTAAGAAAAACTGACTTGAATAGATTTTTTTGTGCAAGATAAATAATCTAGTTTTTAGAAACTTTTTCTAGGATTGTCTTATTAAGAAAAAAAGAGATAATTTTAAGGACAACTTAAAATGATATAAGAAATTTGTTTTAGAGACAAGAAAAATTAAGACGATCCCCACTCCAAATTAAGAAATTCAAGAAAGCTTTACTTAATTTAAGAACTTTTTTAAACATTTCCACTCATACATTTTTCTCTTTCATGACAACACATTTTTGTGATTAAATAGTATTTTATTGCTATTTTACTTCAAGTTGAGCAAACTTTTAAACTGAGAACAAAGTTTAAAATGAGGTAACATTTCACAAAACTGTAATAAATTCAGCAAAACTCTAAAATCAAAGCATTTTTAGTAATGTAAGTTCATTAAGATTCAGACATTCTGGGTTTTATCACACAAAAACAATGAAACTTTGATGGCCAGAATACTAGCAGACATTTGTGCATCTGTGTACTTCAATCACATCACCGAGGTAGTATTTCAGAGGAATGTAGGTATGGTTCTTAAAGCTAATGGCATAGTATGCAGTGTAGTCAACAATCTTATCTGCATCCACCAATGTAGCTTGAGCAAGATTTGGCACCTGAATTTCATAAGAGAGAAACTCAGGGTTGAAAGTTATAGTGTTATACAGCTGACATTCAAAACAATACAATAAAGAATTTGCAATGAATATGTCTTTTATAAGTCCAAATACAGGAGTGCCTTCAACTTCATTACTGATGATCATTGACTTCTGACAAACATACTTATTGCCATTTAGTTCAAGCCACTTTACAGACACAACATGATTCACGTTTTCTATGCCCAAAAAATCACTCAATTTGTCCTGTACACACTGCACATTTCTCACCTCAGACATTGGCCCTATTACCACCTCCTTTGAGAAAATTGGGTGTTCCACACTGCTGACATTTTGACAGCATTCAAACAACTGGTTGTGCTTTACCAGGGACTTGCACACATTCTTAAAATTTAAGTTTGAAGACCACTGCTTGAAAAAACAATGTTTGGATTCAAACCTCATGCACATAAGTCTTACCATTGGTCCTAAAGCTTTCATCTGTGCTGGAATGTGTACCAGATAATGCTGCTTTGGTGTAATGGTGTTTTCAGGAAACAACTGCTTCATATGAAGTAAGTGTTGCTTGATAAGTGATTTCAAGTTTGATATAGTTGCAAGAGAAATTACTGGGGCAAACAGAATCTGAACTATCTGTATTAGTTCAGTAAGTACTTGAATATAGGCATTTCTTTCACAACTGCCCAAAACAAAGGGTAAAATCTTGAGGAGGACAAGCATTTGACCAGAAGATTGCTTCAATTTGTTGTCATTTGAGGATAAGGTTGTAACAGTGATGGGGCATGGCTTGTCTCTGACATCAACTGAGTATGGATATCCCAGTACAGCACAATTAAATGTGTCCAAGTCAAGCTGCCCTGACAGCACAAGATATTTCAACACACTTTTCACTTCTAGAGGCGCTACTCCCTCTAGTACTACATGCATTATATCTTGCAGAGTTTGCTTAATTAGGTCAAAGGATGGAAAGTCAACCAATTTGCTTTTCCTGTTTACTCAATATGTGGTTTTCAAACTATTTTTCAAGAAATCAGTTGTTGCCCTCTCAATTTCATTACACTGTTTGAGATGTCTACTTAATGTCCTTTGAACAAAGCTGTCCTCATCAAATTGAACCTGCATGTCTTCAAAACTGCACTCACAGTGTCTACATTTACAGAATGAAAATCCAACTCCCTCCTTAAACCCTGTTACCTCATGCTGAGCCAAGGTGTCACCACAAAGAGAGACTAATGCACCATATACAGTTCTCTCCTCATCACAGATTTTGATTTTCACACCATGGTACAGCATGTTCAGATCTTTGTATATTCTGTCCAATATTACATCAACACTACTCTGAGCAATATCAGTTGCCTTTGCAATGGCAAGTAAACGGATAGCAGCCAGCTTAGACCTATATTTCGGATTTATATTCCCTAAGGTATAGTACACCATTAGAAGTTTGTTTTTAGAGGCATGTGAACCCAGAGGATTACACAGTTCTATTTCATCCGTGTACAGTATCAGTTGTAGGGCATTGGGTTTAACAGAGAATAATGGATGTGATTTCATAATATCACCATCAATTATGTCTTTTAAAAATCCAGCCTTGCATTTCTCTATACCTTTGTCGAACATGGCTAGAACCACAGGATGTGAAAGTAATTGTTCCAAACTTTTGACCAAAGGTATGTAGTAAAAGTATTGAGATCTTATAGATAAAGCCCAAGAGGATTCCTTTGTTTTATAGCATGCAGACTGGCCAATCTCGATTTCCTCTGCTTCAACTAATCCAAATAACTTCTTGATAGTTGAGTCTTGCATATATGTAGTGGAAACTCTGACAAATGGGTCTTCAAACTGATCAAAAATGTCCATTGCCTCACGATGCAGTTCATCTGTAACTTGTGAATGTCTCTGAAGTACCAGTGCCATCTGATTCCGCAAGTTCTCCAGCAATGATGCTTGGAATTGCTGCACTCCAGATACAATATCATTGACTGCGCTCTAAAAGGTAACAAAATATTTTTGCAAGTTATTTACTCACAATGTGTAATACAGTATTTCTCAATATTAAATCTAAGTCATGTGTAAATTTAATAAAACATTATGACCATGACTACATTCACAACCCTGTCAACATTATAGACGTTCACATAAAAAAATTTTATAAAAATTAAAAAATTATATGAACCTTTCCATCAATAGCATCCGACAACATCCCAATATTGCAGTGTGTGTAATTTTAAAATCAGAGCATCATTAATTTTTGCTTGTTTTGTTATGTATATGCATGTAGTACTTTCCATGTACAAAATGTAATTCAGTGATTTTCCCCCCAACATTCCCCAAGCTTTATTAGTTACTGCATAAATACATAAATTATGCAATTAAAGCCAGCCAGCAGTACTGACAAAAGTTGGTGTCAGTGTATATGCACAAGCAGCACAAATTACAAATTTTGTAGTCAGTTTTAGATGTGTAAATTTCAGCTTAGCATATTATATCTTACCTAGCAGAGAGCACAACGGCAGTGGCATGTTTTCTCAAGCTCTTCATATGTGGCACCTCCTACCTGTTGTAATTAGATAGGTATTTTAATTATACATAAAGACGCACAGCAATTAATAAAAAACTCAGCTTTAAGTATAATAAATATTATTATTTAATAGTATTTAATAATTCAACGCTTTTGCAATTACTGCCCCGCAAATTTTACATTTTCAAAAAAAATGGTTCAGGGTTGACACCGACTCCACGAAGAACCGATATATTCGAGTCAATTGTCTTTACTCCAAGTGTAGTTTTTACAGCTGTAAATACTGTTCGTAACGGTCTTTTTGCTTTTTAGTAATCCAACGCTTATGCAATTGCTATCCCACAAATTAAAATGATCAGAGAAATTGGTGGAGTCGACACCGACTAATCCAAGAACCGACTCTTAGAAGTCAAACGTCTTAGCTCCAAGTGTAGTTTTACAGCGGAAAATGCTTTTCTTAACGGTCAATTTCTCATTACTCATGAAAACATAGTCATGAAAAATGTTCCGTTTTGTCTATCATGATTCTGGTATTACACACGCTTATCTTACATGTGCTATAAATGTTTAGCTCCGTCATAAACAAAGTGACCGAAAGTTGAACTACGACCTTTATAGTGCACTACAGGCAAAATCTGTGGCTTATGTACCCTAACATTACATTAAATATGTAGCTAATAGTGATGATTAATAGAAAAACTTCTATTAAACACATAGCGAACTTGCTATTTTGCTATATAAAAGTTATTTAATCACACTGTGCGAAGACAGTCCAATTTGGGATGCAGCCTGCAGTGTAATTCAAACTTCCATCCATTATCTGTAACCGCTTATCCAATTTAGGGTCGCGGTGGGTCCAGAGCCTACCTGGAATCATTGGGCGCAAGGCGGGAATACACCCTGGAGGGGACGCCAGTCCTTCACAGGGCAACACACACACACACATTCACTCACACACACGAACACTTTCGAGTCGCCAATCCACCTGCAACGTGTGTTTTTGGACTGTGGGAGGAAACCGGAGCACCCAGAGGAAACCCACGCGGACACGGGGAGAACACACCAACTCCTCACAGACAGTCACCCAGAGGAAACCCACGCAGACACAGGGAGAACACACCACACTCCTCACAGACAGTCACCCGGAGCTGGAATCGAACCCACAACCTCCAGGTTCCTGGAGCTGTGTGACTGCGACACTACCTGCTGCGCCACCGTGCCGCCCTAATTCAAACTTGGTCACCGTTTTTTTTTTTTAAATAAAGCTAATAAGTACTGTAAGCTGAAAGGTACTGGTAAAAGGGTTATATAGAATTAATACTGTGTTATACAAATAAACATGTTTGTGAACTTACTTGTGTAGACTGGAGCTGTGTCGTATTTTGTTGAGTCTGGGTTGTGATTTGGGCTCCAGGAGTAGAGGGATATGGATTATCATCACGGGGAGCTGAAGCTGAGGGACCTCGGCTATATTCACCATCATTCACACAGTCAGTATTACACATAGCATGACCTGCTGCTGGTGGTCCACTTTCTTCCAACACTGACTGAATGCATATATATTTTACCATCAACGTGACCTGTCTGGACGTTACTCCTTCAGATTATGGATGATGTTACAAGAGCTACGTTACAAGGTAAAAATCCTCCTGCCCATTCTCTAAATTGATTCTAATAAGCCATTAATGACTGTTAATTTTCATATTTGAAAGTACAGATTCGTCTTATGCTTTGCTAAAATCATTACACATTCAAGTGATATTTGTTTTTAGTCATGTTTTAAAAAAATCTTTTGACATTTTCTATTTATTTTGTTTCTTAATTAACAGAGTTTATATAATTCGCTATAAAACAATTAATACAGAACAGAAAAGAGGACATATCCAGAATGGGCTTCAACCCCATACCCTTAAAGTGCTAATACAAAACATTTAACAAAAAATATTTTCTTTTTGCATAAGATTCAATGGATTTTATAAAGCAAATTATTTTACACTAAAATGTATACTAACTTTAGTATGTGGACTTACTATAAGCTATCCCCTAATAAGTAATTAAAGTTAGTAATCATTTTTATTCCCTAGAGTAGGAAATGTTCAAGGTTTCACAGTTAAAGGAATTGGTATAAATGTTTACTTAATCCAGACGAATTCAGGAAGTTAAAGACACATTTGGAGTGCATCTAATGTGGTTTTATAGTTTAGTACTGTACTTGCAAAGCTAATTTTTCTAACAGGTGCTACAAATGGATAAAGTTAATCACCCCAAAAATTCTGTTAATAAATGCCCTGCCCTTCTCTCAATCTGCTCATACATTAAGGTCAACCAGTGTTGTTTAAGACACCGTATGTGTTAGTTAAAAATAAATAAAAAACGAAAAACCATATATAGCTTAATACTGTGACAGCCATTTTAGACATAAAATTCGGAGCACCCGTTATGTTCACAAAGGAACGCTACAGATGTGTGTTTTTTGTTGTCTCCTCAGTTTTTTAGATTAGATTGTATGAGTTGGGCTATCCTGTTATCTTGTGGACTACTGAAATGGAAACTATAAAATGGCAAATTTGTGTCTGTATGCTTGATGCCTGTGAATCTGGAAGTAAGTCAACAAATTGTCTACAATTGCTGTCATCTTCAGCTATATAATAGCAGTTGTGTTTTTTGGCTTTTATAACTTAAAAATAACTTCTTTGTCCCTGACCATGTCAACAAGGTGACGTTAATTAAAATCTGGATCTGCGGTTTGATGCGTCTGAGTTTTGGGAATATATTTACATAGAATATTTACCTATAAATTCTTGTGTTTGTTAAAAAATGAAACTAAATTTAAAAATAACTAAATGTGTCATTCATGTGGGACTCGATGTCACTAGTTATTTAAATTTAATTATCTTACAATGAAGCTTGAATTGCCTGTGGTATTGGATAGTTATAATGTGGGAGTCCTACTGTGAAAGATCTGTTTTAAAATAAATTTTTGGTTGGGGTACAAGTCCCAGGAATATTAGGGCATTTGTGTTTGTTATTACTTATTACTACTTACTTACTAACTTACTTATTAATAGCAGCGAACATCAGTGAAGCCCTATTACCAACCCTGTCTCGTGAAGATATACGTGATCTTTTACCTGGACCTGAACATTTTCTTAGAAGAAAGGCGATATGGGACCTCTTTCACAAGGAACAGGAGGTACACATTAAGCTCATCCTGATTGGCTTAGCATGTTTAATGTCATATTATCATTTTATTTCAATAATTTACAAATAGCTTTTTAAGTTTCACAGTAATTTGCTGTATTATATTTACTGTAATTGTTTTAATAGTCCCAGTCATATACATTAAAATATTTTGTAGTCTGCTGCATAATCAATAGCCAGGTTTCCATCCATACGTTTCACAAATTTGATCTGGATTTATGGAATTTTGTCAGGAAAAAAATGATATTTGTTTTTTGATATTTGAACAAAAGTTGTTTTCATCCATAATTAAAAGAAAGTTATTAATTGGTTATATTCATGTAATTTTAGCTTAATACTCTTCATCAGGGCCATCAGGCAGCAACCCCCACTCAAGAGAAAGGTTCAAGTGACAGAAGGCTGACTGCAGTACAAATGAACCCCAGTATCTCAGAAACTCCTAGGTCCAGCAACCCTGTCCCTTCCAGACCTGATGTACACAAATCAGTGGATCCTCCAAGAACCCTGCAGCTACCAAATCCTGAATATATAGTATATACTGACAGTGAGCTAGAACATGTTAGAGGGCAGTATTTTGAAATGCAGCGTGTTGGCCAAGAAGATGTATGCTCCCTGTCAAAAGAACTTCGTTGCCGATTAGTGAGAAACTCAGTGACCAACATGGTGTCAATCATCAGAGCAACAACGTCTGAATTTATGTATCCATCCAAAAATGATGTCCAAGCTATGGCAAAGCGGCTTGTGGAGTATTATCCTATGCTTCGTGACAACTCTGCAAACTGCAGACACAGTTGGGTAAGTGATTGTTCTGTCTGTGAAATGAGTCTGTAACTTGTTAGTAATGTCATAGAAGACAGCCAAATTACTCTGTGATTGAAAACATATTACACCATGCCCTCTAAGTGTTGGTGTAATACCCAGCAGATTCTAACTATTGTGGAGAATAATGGCATTGAAAAATATCTTATTATTTGAATACATATTTTTGAGCAACTCAGTGTAGTGTTTACCTAAGCTGAAAGTTGAAATAATTATTTGTAATCAGAACACAGTTAAACGTCTGTAAAATTTAGATTCATGACTGTTAAACAACAACACATGGACCTTTTCAGGTGCTGACTCTGTATATTACTTAAGATAGAAAAAAAATGTACAGGGCCTTCAGTGTGTAATTAATAATATCTAGAATCTGTTGGGGATATATAGTTAAAATACATTATTATGTCTTGTTACACATGTTTTGTATGCAGGAACAGCTTTTCAAGCAATTAATGAAAAGACTTAGCAACATAAAAACACCAAAAAAGAGGCAAGGACCTACATCACAAAGACAGAGGAAAAGAAGACGGTTGGATTTTGAGTGTTCTGATGGCGACTCAAGTGAATCCACCTTTAATACATCAGGAAGCACTGCGTCAACTGTAATCTTGGAGAGAAAAAGAACCAGCACACCATCATCAGAGGGCAATGATTCTATTGAAGGTAAATCCATTTCATTTTAAGAATATCCCGTTGTCCAGTAATCAAACCTGAATGTGGCTAGAGAAATTGAACCTAATTGTCAACTGAATTTGGAAAACTGGTTGATTAATTAGGTAAGGGGCAATTTCTTGTTCACTGGGGACAGGTAGGGATGAAGAGCATTTTTTTCTTAAATAATTGGAACAATCATTTAAAATCTGCATTTTATGTTTAATCTTGTTGTATTAATCTTATATTACAGTTTTTTACATTCGCTAACATCTTTTTTTCCAATCTGTAGTCACATTTATAAAACTCTAAGTTTAGTTAGGGCATATTTGCTATGAAGGTAAAAGTTAAAAATCAAGGTATATTTCATTACATATATTTCAACAAAAAATACATATATCCTTAATTATGTTTAGTGCTCTTAGATCTTCTGTAAGGTTATTATAATGTTTAGGGGAATAATACAAAACACAGCTTCTCTGCATTCAAACTTGTGACCAAACTACTTGCTTTGTGCAAGAAGTGACATCTAGTCATTATAATGTGTCAATAACAGCTTCCCATTGCAAGTCTCAACAGTCGTTTGACAGCTAAAACATACTTATAGGAGGCAAAAACAGTGCACAGCTTCCATGAGGTCCTTGCACCAGTCAGATGTCAGTCACTTTTGCTGTTAACTTTTCACACTTCCAGTCCCAGATATTCGAGTCCTCACCTAGGACCGATTCTGGAGCTGGATGGTCAAGAAGCTCATAGCTGGTTTACTTTTACATACAAGAACTCCATCTGAAACTTGGATTGATTTCATAATTTCATACATCACTTTTCTGTAGGTTTACAAAATGTCAGGAAAAAGCTTCATGCGTTTGCTGTTTTTCATTATATTTGTTGGATATAAACGCTCAGGGGTTTTTGGAAATCATGGCATTTCACAGTACATGACCATGTGCAAACAAGGAGCCGTTCTCCAAAGTAATAAAAAAATGAGATAAAACCTTTTCAGATGGTTTCATAGATGATGATGTTTGGCCATGCAGGTCCTGCAGTTTGAGAAATGCGTTTTTGGCCTTGCTCTCAGTACATGCACCAAACTTGGAAAGGGGAGTAACGCCATAAGCTGAAGCAGTCACATTACAAAAGGAACCAATCACACAATCCCACTAAGCTAAGTAAGGACAGACATCTGTGCATTAAAAAAAAACAAGGAATGAGCCCCACTAAAAACTTGGAGAGGTGCAGAGAAGATGGGGATTGTTCTGAAAGCCATGTACAGCAGAAGGGAGGGATTTTCCATTTCACTGCTAGATGTCACTAAATCTTACACAGTGCTCCTTATATGGTAAGTCTAGCACGATTATAGGGATAGAAGCAATGTTCATCACTTGTGAATTGTCTCTTTAATTTTCCCCACAGCCTTTGGCGAACCGAGGCCCAGTGGAATCTGAAATGTAGCCAATGATTTCATTAGTTCATATATATGATATCTATAGTAGTTGAACCTAGTTATTTATGTTACTTTTGTTACTCCAGAGTTTATAAGGCTCACATTCTATCATTTCTTTACTTCTAAATTGAAAATTTTCCAACCTCACTGTTCCTTAGAATTCAACAGACTGTTTTTGTTGTATAAATAAATGAACTTTGTTCTGACTGACTCCTGTTTATTGTGTTCTGTATTTAAAATGCAGTTTGTTCTTAACTTCAGTGTGAGTAGATGCAGCTTAACAGTTGTAAAGAACATGTGTTTGTGTGTGTGTGTGTGTGTGTGTGTCTGTGTTGTTGTGTGTAATGTGTATAAACGTGCATCCTCATGTTGTAAAATTATTTTTGATTAAACTGAATTCTGAATGTTATTGTGATTTTCTGATATTTATTATGTTTGTGTAATGTTTGTAGTTATGTTTTGCATCATTCTAATTTTGGAAACAAAACTATGCCATAAGTACATTATCATGTAATTATGCTGAAATATGAAAACAAAATGGATGACATAGATTAAATTATGATACCTAGTTTTTTAAGTGTCTCTTTTCTGGCCACAGTAGTGTCTATATTTTGTAACAGACTAAAATTATTGATGATGTGGATCAGGAAAAATGCACTGACACAATGTTACTATGAGAAAAATAGAACAGTATTTGCATAATGTTGTGATGTAACTTTATGTCTACTTTGTGACTATGAATGAATTATAATTCAATTATAATTTGTCAGAATGTTGCAGAATACATGAAAGGGGCCTTCTGGAATGTTGGAAGTCTGTTGCTGAATGGTAGTGTAATGTTGCACAAAAACGTTGTGACAACCCTATAAAGTGTTTCATTTTGAATTTCTGACAATATTTACACAACGTTCCAAACGACTAATGTAGTGGTTTTTACCACGTTGTGAATACGTTGTTGTGTTTGCTGGGAAATAACGTTAGCCAAAGTGGTGGGAACGTTCCCTGCTAGCTGGGCTACTGGTGCATGCCATTATTGCTTACCAAATAACGTAAAACTTTCAGTGTTTAATGTTCTTAGTGGTCTTTTATGAGAGTTTGTATAAACATTACACACACACATTTATAATACTTTATTTGGATTTAAAATATAAAATACAATATCATATAAAACCCAAATAATGGTTCAGAGTCATTGCACAGTTCATAATTAAATTCACAGTATACATTTCTCATGGAGACAGATGACAGCGTCTTCTCCAGATAAACAGACTCCCTATGACTGCAGAAACAGAACAATACTTCACTATGTACTTGGCCTTCTTCTTTCCCAGTCCTACAATCCATAGGCCACGCACACACAGCCTGTGAACGTGCCCTAAACTTCCAAACACCAAGGCAACTACTTTACAGGAGTCGCCACTCGCATTAAGAATCTCCATCAGTGGCTGATACTTTAGGACTTCAGAGATGTAACACAGCTCCATATATCCATCGTAAGAACATCCAACTTCCACAATCACCACCCTCCTCCTCCCTTCATTAATCAGAACAATGTCAGGAGAATTCAGACAGTTACTAAAAACGACCTGTGACCTCTCCTGGTTCAAAGACAAAAACCACTCGACCTTAACCCTTTCATTCACATGAATCACCGTTTGTGAACGACACATAGATACAAACTCCTTACTTAATAAACGTACAATTCGGTCATGTCTCAGAATATAAAGTCCTTTAAGAGCTGGAGAACCGTTCATGACGTGTGCTACAGATTCAGCCTCTTGATTATCGTGCAATAAACAATAAGGTTTCTGCTGTAACGGAGACCAAAGAGACAGATTATACTTTGTAGGTAACACTTGGAGGCGAGCTTTAACTACGAAGCTAAAGAACTGTTGATCAAGTTCAGAGCTTCCCAACACAACACGAGACACTGACTGATCCACAAAGGGCAAACGTGCTAATTTGCCTTGTAAACGCAGCTCCATCCAGCGCCGTCGCCACCGAGACTGAAAGACATTCAAGATCTCAGTTCTACAGTGATCCATATTCAATTTCTTAAATATCCCATTGTCTTCCATCACTGCCTCCACACAGACATTCGAATCTTGTATCAGTTCATCACTAACCTTTACTAACTGACCTCTACTATCCCTCCTAGCCCTGTTACAGAGATCATTTAAATCAGGCCACAGTCTGATCTCACTCCACTCACATTCACATCCAGCTTCCCATTCAGCTTCTTCCTGAATCCCAAAAAATGATCTTCTCCTTCTGCTGCAGTCGGGATCTTACGCTTAGTGAAATCTAAAATAAGTGAAGCTCGAGCCAGCTGTTGAACTGCTACATCATCATTATTCAACATCCGCAGCAAATGACAAATCCTAGTTGCTACATAGATCCACTCAATCTATCCTTCCCTTCTGTTATGAAACAAAACACATCTTGTTGAATGAGAATTTAAACCTATCCACTTCCTCACCACATCCACTGTTTTATTATTCATCATTTTGGTATGTGAATATTAGCAAACAAGTGCTGCACATTAGCCAGTGCAACTTCATGAACAGCTTGCAGTTTCATAACTACAGGTAAAGGTGAGGAACTTATTAAGTCCAACCTGGAGGTGAAGCTTTTTACAATGTCCTTTATTTGCTTCTCCCATTCTCCAGTGACATTAAACTTATGTCCTAAGTAACTATAAATGTCATGCCTTCCGTACACTCTAATCTACTCTCTAATTTGTATAAACATTACCCACACACACACATATATATATATATATATAAACCCTCACTTCAAACGATGACCACCACAGAATTCACTGCTAAAAAAAGCAATTGTTTAATTCAGACTTTTTTGTTCAATTCCATTTTGCAGGAGATTTATTCTATCAGGTTTTTAATGTAGAAGTAGATATACATAATTAAATAAAACATGAGTAAATTAATGCATCTATAAAAACATACACGTTTACAGAAAGGAGTGTGAGAGATGTGATGCTTGTTTGATATAAAATTATGAAAAGTTTTAAAGCTTTTTTATGAAGTTATAAAATAATATGCATGTCATGCAGAGTCTTTTATTGTAAAAAAAAAAACTTCCAGTTGCCATGGGGATCAGCTTAGTATTGCTGTCTTCACATTGCTCACGTAGGGCTCAACGTAGCCATAGGTCAGCGCTCAGCTCACTATGTTATGAATAATTCAGATTAAATGTAGGGACATTCCATGTTATTACCGCTACTGGCGATTTGCGCCGCTACCCGATTTGGATGGCGCACCATGCTATTGTACGTTTTACTGCTAGCTCCGATATTTAGGTAACACATTTCTTCTTCGAGTAAGGTTTTAAAGAGACACTGCCCTCTTTGGCTGAAGGTCATGTTTTGTTTAAACAGAAGACCACATCAACACGGATATCGTCAATTGTAAATAAACACACTTTGCAGGTTCTCCAGTTGAAACTGCGAGGAAAGGCTAACTCATGTTTAAACACACAAAATTACTCATTCTTAAAGCTAAAGCTCTGCTTTGGACAACAGCCTGCGGCTATATGGGTGACGGTCAGCGCATGCGCCGTCCAAGTATAATTGACCAGAGAGGACTTTTATATTATTTGTGTCTTTGTGGAATGTTCTGGAAAATGTGTGGCTTGCCTATTAACACATACACACATATACATATATACATACACACACACACACACGCATATATATATATATATATATATATATATATATATATATATATGCGTGTGTGTGTGTGATAAATATATATATGTGTGTGTGAAAATATATATATATATATATATATATTTTTTTTTTTTGTAAAAAGACTCTGATTTATAAATGGCTAAAAAATCCCTAAACAAACAAAAAAAAAAACAAACAAACAAAAAAAACTGTATTTCCGAAGTATATAAAGCGTGCGGCGGGCTTTGTCATTTCCTTTTCCGTTTAGCTGAGAAAATGGATGCCAGCCGCGTGCAGCCCATCAAGCTCGCCAGAGTGAGTATCATTAAATAAAACCATAGTCATATTTACAAACTATATATGTAAACGTAAAATAATGCCTTTAGAGGTTCTATGTTACTTGTATTGGCCACCGACGTGAATTTAAAATAGTTTAGTCGCGTTCTCTGTTCGTGGCTGCTCTTCGAGTTTTCCGTTCCACCATAAATGCAGCAGCGGTTATTTTATGGGACCTTAAGATCAGTTTTTGTTTAGTAGAACAAACATTTGAATAACAGATTTTAACCGCATTTTGATCTTATTTATTATTAAAATTATTTTTGTCCTTTTTAGGTTACTAAAGTTCTTGGCAGAACTGGTTCTCAAGGCCAATGTACGCAGGTAAGAAGACGTCTTTGTTCACAGGGGTAGTTTTTCCACTTAAAATCAGCATTTAAAATCTTAAAGCGACTGAAGTAAACAATTTTTTAACTATATGGTATATGGTCTGGTGATTACTCGATGTCAGAATCTAAGCAGATTTAGGCCTGCTCATTGAATCCCATATTTTGCATTGCATTTGCTTGTTTTATTTTCATGGATAGGTAGGTCCTCAAGGTACTCCCCAGTTTGTGTGGGTCCCCTCCTACCATGTATGGCCCCTTTTTATAAGAGGGGGTATAGGAGATGTTCTAGGTTACATTCATGAAGTTAATGGTTTTACAAATCTATTGAGAAATTATCCTGTCTAAAGTGTGCTTTACTTTCTGTGTAATCAAGTGTAGTGATTGGCATAGTGTCTGATCTGTTGTGCAGGTTCGTGTTGAGTTTATGGATGACAGTAACAGATCCATCATCAGGAATGTGAAGGGTCCTGTGAGAGAAGGAGATGTTCTTACTCTTCTGGAGTCTGAAAGAGAAGCAAGGAGGCTTCGTTAGGTTGGTGATGCAGACACACATTCTCCATTATTTTGTCATTGTTATTTCTGCCTATAAGCTAAGAAAATCCCAGCTTATTTGTATGTGAATGTTTAACTCTGATCTCATAGTAAGGCCAGCTCAATTCATTTTGCTTTTAGATTTACTAAAAGTAATTGGGTAAAATTAAATATTATTAAAGAAATGTTTGTAAATTGTACATACCTATAGGTAACGTACATGATCAGCCATAATGTTGACCACCTTGTTTCTGCACCTAGTACCCCTTCTCGGGAGCATTTTATAGTTCTGTGATTAGACTGAAGTAAATCTATTGCTCTGGATTTGCTTCGTTTGCTCCCATTCAACTAGTTTAATGGGCAGGACCACCACACTGCTGTCACATTGCAGTGTCTGAGCAGTAACAGCACATCACACACTAAAGTTTCACCACTGTGTCACTGCTGTGCTTTGAATGATAAAACACAGAGAAAGGGTGCGATGTATGCAGAGCAACAGATGTCAAACTGTTATTGTAGAACTAGAGTGCTTCTGTGTGGTGCTGAGAGAATGGACAGTTAAAGGAATGTAATATTTCAACTTTAAAATTACAGCTTCAAAATCAATGATGTCCTAATAGGGAGAACAAATCACTGCAGAAATTGTATTATGTAACTTTAGGAGGAGGGTATGAAACCACACCTTTGACCCTTTTTTCCTTTTCTTTTCTTTTTTTTTTTATTTTTTATTTAGATGGTGCAGTGCTTTAAATATGAACTACACTAGGGCTAGCCATAGAAGCACAAACCCAAATCTGTCTCTTGCCTCAGGTCATGTCCTCATAGGCCTTAAAACATCACTTCCATTCTCAAAAAAAAAAACTGGTCTGAATTTTATCTAGGCTCTTAGAAAAGGTGGTGGCCATTCAATTACAGTCATTCCTGATAGAAAATAACCTTTTTGAGCCTTTTCAGTCTGGCCTACGCACAAAGCACATTACCGAGAGCCCTTCTGCAGGTTGTAAATAACATCTTTCTCGCTAATGACTCTGATGCACTCAATATCCTTCTCTTAAATTTGAGTGCAGCATTTGGCACTGTTAATCACAGCATACTGATCTCCTCAGCTATTGGCATAACAGACAACACATTCCTGGCACATTTCCTACTTTAACAGTACTAGGGGAAGACGTGTACCAAGAGCAACAAAATGAGATCTATTGGTAATGTTCCCCAAGGTACAGTCCTAGTCCTATTCTTCATCTTGGTCAGATCATCCACAGCCATGGTCTTAATTACCACTGCTATGCAGACTATCCTCGCATATACGTGAGCACCAAAATACTACCACTCTGCCTTTTTTTTTTTTTTTTTTTTTTTCTTGCATTCGGGATCTGAGAAACTGGATGCACACCAACTTTTTGAAACTCAACACAGTCATCTAGGTAGGTGTACGAAACTTGGAAATGCATACTCTTCGTGTGTAGATGTCATTCTGAGGTGGACAAAACATTATTGTACAACTGGAAAAGTATAAGAGCAATGGAATTTCAATATAATTTACCCAAAAGCGGTCAATGTGATTATTAAACTTATCAACATCCCCATTTCCGAAAGCTGTAATGCTGTGGAATATGTAAATTATGTACCTGGGTATAAGTAATTAAAATATTTTTTGTGTTTTTGTAAAGTGTTGCTGTGATTTTTAATGTTAACAAGGGTTCCTAAAATGCATCAACCAGCCATCCACACTTACTTTCATTCACGAAGCCGCCTACGTCTCATACCCCTGTTAGTATGGAGATACATGGAACTATGGTGTTCTGACTAACACTTTCAGGATGCTACCGAATGTATATAAACTTGTTCTTCACAACTTCCTCTGTTAGGCAGTTCCTTACAGATGTATGAACGATTCGCACTGGCAAATACTGTGTGTTAGTAGAGATAAATAAATACATATCTGTTTAAAGTGGCTGGATTTCCCTGGAAACTGCAGTGTCCTGATGTGTTGACTGAGCCACAAAGACAATGGAAAAAACATGGTTCTATATAATGAGTTTCGTTTTGCATTGAATTACTGAAATTAACTCGGCATCACTGCAACACTGAACTATTCTCCACCCAAATCATACCTGACAAAATGTGTTCTAGACTTAAATACCCATCTGACGAAGCTTTTTTTTTCTCTCTTGTCCCTCTCTTCTCTCCTTAGTGAACACCGGAGCAATATAGAGATGAACCAGCAGAGCAAGAATTGAGCAGTCCAGTCCAATACCAAGATGTATGCTACTGGAAATAAAATTAGTAACTTCACAATTGTTTGGTTTCATTGCAAGTTAAATTAAAGGTTTAAAAAATTAAGAGCACTAGGGTTAGGCTAGTAACTTAAGTTGCTGTCAAGTGCATATTGGATGGTAAAATGTAAGGTCAGTTTATTTAGCTACATTTCATCTGGGAGAAATTTAAAAACAAATTACTGTTAGGTTTACTGAAATATTTGGCCAAGTTGCAAAATGGCATTTGTGTCAGAAATCAGTGCAGTATTCAGTCAGAAGCTTCTGACTTCAGAGGGGTTCATGTGTTGATTTTTGGTGGGAAAATTTGCTTTCAGTTTCATCAGAAATTTTGATGCCATTCCAAACCTGTCAGGTAGGGAATAACTATGGGGTAATACCAAAGTGTAATCTTTAATTTTGGGTTTCATCTAACTGGATAATTTGGGAGGGGTAATAACCCTCCAGGTTGTTCCTACTTTGCACCCAGTGACTCTGGGTAGGCTCCAGGCCCACCTCGAATCTGAATTCGGTAAGTGGTTACAGATGAATACACTCCTGTTCATGATGATGGGCTCTAGATGGAGTTTTACATACCTGTAAAAACTCAGCTATGCACAATTACTGAGCTCTTACTGAACTGAACTATCAGTTCTTTAGTTAAAAAGAAAGCTTTGCAAGAGTTCTTAGACTGACTCTGGTCTGCTTCTGTATCCCTTAATGTATCCTGTAGTTGCTGTAGTCCAGTCACAGAGATTGAAGTTATGACACCGGCAGTAGCAACATGGTTCAATAAATTTGAGTAAAAACTGTTTAAAGATGAGTAGACAGAAAATTGGAAAGCAAGCAGCCAATGTGCTTAATTTTAATCAAATGCTCTGCAATGGCTTTATACTTTGGTCTACCAAATACCATGGTCATGTGTCTAGAAGGCTGCAAGGTATGATATCACACAGGATAGGTCATCAGTGTATCACAATATTGTACATGCACCCAGTCAGTCTCAACTAATGCAGTTATGATGAAATTCCAGCACAGCCAGACATTCCCTATGAGTCATGCTATTGGTTATTGAGATGTGTAAAATAGTTTAGTCGCATGTCTAAATAACAGCAGAGAAGAACAAGCACAAAGAGAATGGTGGCTTTGAAATGCAGAAGTCATCCCAATTTCACTCAAGTGTAAATACCATTTAAAATGGCCTTCACATATATTCATTCATTCATTGTCTGTAACCACTTGTCCAGTTCAGGAATCACTGGGCACAAGATGAACACACCCTGGAGGGGTTGCCAGTCCTTCACAGGGTGAGGCACTCGCACAGTCACCCATGCATTCACCTATGGACACATATCTGACAATGTAATATTAGTAAGTGTGATTTTCATACAACCATGAAACAATGGAAACATACGGCTATATAACAAATCGTTAAAGTTCTCCAGTAGGAAAAGTAAAAAAAAAGCCAGAAAGGTACTTTAAAACAGTTTGAGTTTCCTCAAATGTGTGGAAGTACACATTTGACACTTATTCATGGCACACATCAGTTCCATCAACAGTTTGCAAGCCTCTGCTGTGTTGTCACACTTTGTCAATACCTCACTGCCCTCAACAATAATGGAGATATCAGCCGTATCCTCATCTCTGGTCAACAGGGATCTTCAGGACGTGCAGTGTAGTGAAAGAACACTCAAATGTAGTCACCTCAGTTGTACTCCTTGTTGAATTCCAGCTCTGTAATTAAACAGATAGAGATTATGTACATGTTCTGTTCTCTTCAATATATTTTCTTTAAAAATATTTAATGAAAAACTGTGAACCGCTTATTCATGCAGATTCATTAACTACAGAACTTCAAATGTAAAAGATTATCAGGTTATAGTACAAACGATTATACAAACAATTATGCTACAACCGATGCTAAAGATCTCATATAAATAACTTAAATTAACCACCTATCTGGGCGGCACGGTGGTGCAGCAGGTAGTGTCACAGTCACACAGCCCCAGGGGCCTGGAGGTTGTGGGTTTGATTCCCGCTCCGGGTGACTGTCTGTGAGGAGTTGGTGTGTTCTCCCCGTGTCCGCGTGGGTTTCCTCCGGGTGCTCCGGTTTCCTCCCACAGTCCACACACGTTGGTAGGTGGATTGGCGACTCAAAAGTGTCCATAGGCGTGAGTGAATGTGTGTTTGTGTTGCCCTGTGAAGGACTGGCGCCCCCTCCAGGGTGTATTCCCACCTTGCGCCCAATGATTCCAGGTAGGCTCTTGACCCACCGCGACCCTGAATTGGATAAGGGTTACAGATAATGAATGAACCTCCTATCTGCTTTTTTCACTGCTACCACCCACTAGTTTTCTTACTGCAGTCCATCTTTACATAATTACATTAAGAAGATGAAATAGTTCATGTTCATAGTTAATTTTGAAACATTTAACTAACTTCACAGTGTCACGCCTGTCTCTGTGGACGTCTCGCTTCCTCCCTCAGTTCAGGCCGCATTACCACTTGAGTCTGTGAATGACTCTGGGGACTTCAGTTCCCATGGGTCAACGGATGGTCACGTGACTCCATCAACCAATGGGAACTCTTTCGTGCGCTCCGGGTCACCTGAGTTTTAACTTACAGCTGTTCTGTATTTATCATAATCACTCACTTGCTATATAAACCCAGGCTGTTGCATCTACCACTTGCGAAGTATTGCTAACCTTTTGTTACCTACCGAGCGAACCTTATTTATGAAAGCCAAACCGTGTATGACCTATTCTTACGTTTCTCTTGACTCTGTGTTTTTGGATCCGGACTGCTATTGTTTAGTACATTGTGTTTTTGACCTCAGCCTGTACCTCACTATTCTTTGGATTGTCCTTTTTGCTGTGTCTGCTATCTCTTTACGGTGTGCTTTGCACATCTCTGAAGTAAATCTCTTCCTGCTTAAAAACCCACGAGCGTCTCTCTTGTTTACAATGCCTGACACACAGCTCCAAAAATAAACTACTTCACATGCTTTTGTTTATTTTTCTCTCTCAGTAAATAGGCTTCTATCGTTTTCAATATAACCTCCTTCAACCCATTAATCACCAGCTGAAAATCACTGCTTCTCCCTAACACAGGATTAGTGAATGTGGAATTATATTTTTAAAATATTACATTACACCAAAAACCAGCACTGAGTTTGTGAATGTATTTTAACCCACTTATCCTAGCTAACAATGTGTTTAAGCAGTTTTATTTCTTATACTGAGGTATGCGGTTCTGTGTGACACAAAAACCCACAAAAATGCTCACATCGTCTTGTAAAATACGCCATCAAACCACATAATTACTCAAATTACAATAACTCATGTATGAGCGATTGTCATGTCATTTAAATGTTTTCTATGTCAGAGGGGAAAAAAGAGCTAGCTAGAGTTAAACCGGTTAGCTATAAAATCTGTCATTTGAAAAAAAAACGGTTCAATATTACGTATGTAACGTACAGCAGTTGATAGAATAACGTACATTAACGATGTTAACTACATTTGGGCGATACCAAAACACTTATGTATCCGAAAATATAAGGTTAAATTGAAATACTTACGGGATGAAGCTGTTCCCTGAGGCCGGTGAGAGCTGCTCGCGCGCCGCGGTCACAGAAAAGAGCGCGAATTTTCATCGTCTTCTTCTGTGATTTTACAGCGGTTCGCTTCTGCCACCTGTGATTTCCATCAATGTTGAGGGCAGTGAGGTATTGACAAAGTGTGACAACACAGCAGAGGCTTGCAAATTTAATGGAACCCATTAAGTACCCTTCTGCCATTTTTGTTTTAAATTTTTATTTAATTATTTATTTTACTTTTCCAAACCTACTGGTGAAATATTTTTGTATTTTAAGCGTTTTATTACATGGCCTTAGCATAGTACATAAATTACATATTTTTAAAGAATAGTCTGAATTTAAAAGGCAGTTCATAGGGTGTAAAACCAATTGATTATTTGAAAAACAGTATTTGAATGTTAACTGGATTTAGGAAATCATGACACTGCCAATTTCAAATTTCAATTCCAGTTACAAGTGTATTTTCTATTTATTGATTTTATGTACTGTTTGTATACATTGCAATTGCTGTATGTTTACATTGTTTTAAAGTTGTATGAAAAGCACATTTACTAATATTACATTGTCAGATATGTTGTCATAGTTATGGTAACCTCAGTACATATCTGTACATTTAATTATTGAACATAATTATATTATAATTGTAGATTTTAAAATGTGTTGATTTCATACACTCTGTTTCATCTCCAGGACTTTTATTATGTTTTATGTTATATGACATTTCTATAATGAAATATTACAAACATGTATCTCACCCTCTGGAGAAGAGAATGCAATGTACCTGTAAGGAACAAAACTGGACTTTTAAACACTTGTACTTTTAGTAACCAATAATGTACCTTTTGTTCTGAGAGTGTAAGTTATTTAATAAAGCAGTAATTTCACCATGAACCTGATTCTAACCTTTTCTGAGGGAAGGGAGGGTGGTGGTGGGGGTTAGTTGGGGGCTGGGGGGGGTATAGAAATAAACTATTACAACCGATAATGAGCCAGATCTGGGCCGAGTCTCCCAGTAAACATTTAGCCGTTGAAATAACGTAATGACTGTCGTCTAATAAACGTTCTCTTAAGGTTGAAAATGAAAGTTGAAAAGACGTCCAAACACAGACATTGAAAAGACGACTATCAGACGTATTTTGGACGTCCGTTGACGTTATTACTTGGTCCCGAAATAAATTACTTGTATAAAACGCGTTTTGGACGTCCACTGACGTTATCGTTTGGTCACCACTTAACTAACTTATTAAGATGGACTTTGGACGTCCATTGACGTTTAAAATATGTCCTTGACGGACAGACTACTTTTAGACCTATTTTAAACGTCCAGGGACGTTCCTTGTTTACTGGGAGCCCACTGTAGCGCCTTGTAAAAGTTGCCAGGTCTGCATATTATAGCGGACTTTGGTTTTACATTTATAGTAAAGTCACAAATATTTGTAGTCGTGGGTTGCTTTGTTGAATTTGTTTCTAAAATGTTATTGCCTTTTTGAGCTTGCTTCCTACAGATAAAAGCCAAACGTAATATTTTCAAAGTATGGAAGTCATGTTCATATATTGGCGAGACTGCAATTACTGCACCATTTAACGTGGAACAGAATACCTCAATAAGAAGCCAACTTCAGCGTTGTAGATTTTTTCTGTATTTCCCCCAGTCCCTGTAAATAAACGTCTGAACATTTCAGTTATTCGGTTATAGATGGAGCATTGGCTGGTGTCATTACGATGTAATCGACTTTAGAGAGAAATAAGCCCAAATTCGGTTAGAATTAACACACCTGTCAACTGTTGCGGCACATGGTGGGACTAATACATGCAATGACTACAATTCAGATTTAGATATATAAATGTATTTTTTGATTAGTCGAATTTGAATTTGAGATATCTTTAATACTAATTCAGGATTTATGACTCATCAAATGACGAATTCGCTGACCTCATTAGAGATATCTTAAAATACATTTTGAGTAGTCACAATATAAATGTAGATATCTTAAATGACTGTTCGTACTAGTCGGATTGTAAGTGCATATGTATTAAATTCAAAATACAGTTGTCACTAGTCAAAGCTCTTTTGTAGATATCCAATGTTGTAACAATAAATGAACCGTTTATGGTGCCATACAGAAGCGTTTTCTACAAGGTGCTATATAGAACCATCTATAACACGTTCTTCATCAATCTGAAGAACACTTTCATGATGCAAAGGAACCTTTATTCATACAAAGCTTCTTCAAGTTTTCTGTGTAGAACCGTTTTCTTTGCTAACAAACCATTATAGAACCATTTTTAAGTGTGCAACTAGGGCATAAACAAAGCAGTTGTTTTCTCACAGATTCCCCACCTGCTCTTAACAGTTTACTTACTACAGGACTCACTCAGAGGTTAAAAAAAAAAAAAAAAAAAAGTTCAAACAAAGGATGAAAAAAGAGAGAGTACAACTGGCACTTTAACAATTTGTGTGTGTGTGTGTGTGTGAGAGTGAGTGAGTGTATGTAAAAAGATGTTATCATGTTGGTATATACTACATATATGTATATATCAGAAGAGGCAACATACTTTACAGTACTTTATTGAATCAATGTTTCATCAATGAGACCTTCAGTTGCTGTTATAAAGACGACAAAAATTGTCTCGAACCCACCTCTGTGCGGCATAGAAATGTGGGGTTTTTAATGTGTAGCCCACTGCACCACTGAGTATCACTGCTAAGATTTCTTGCCGTCATATTTATAAATCTTTATAAAAAAATATTTCAGTGTATTTATTGTTATAAAAAATATATGTTAAATATATTGTTTTGTTACAAAACAATCGTTGTCTATTATCACTGGTATTTCTTTTGTTTAATTTTAAAATATGCATTTATTTTTTAATTCAAGTAACGTTATTCTTTTGGCTGCTGTGCATATATGATTACAATATGAAAAATTTCGGTCACAACTCTCATATTTTCGCATAATTTTACAAAATACGTGAGTTTTTGCAAGTTTCTGTGAAAGCCAGACCAAACACGCCTGGAACCATTGTAGTTTGGACTACGGTGGTTTAAACCAACATGTTTCAAACTACTGTGGTGCTAACAAAGTTTGACGGTTTTGGGAAACGGTCGGACTTCAGATGTTGGTTAATTTAACGATGCAGCGTACCACCTTCGTTCAATGCTAATTCCGTAGTTGTAAGGGAAACGCACCCCTGTTCCACGTTCCCGAACCGTTCTCTGTGCTACACAAAACAATATAACACACACCCCAACATACACACCTGTACAGACAAAATGAAGCTGAGAGAGTACTCGCATGTGATTCAGAGTCACATTAAATTACACCTCAAACACAGCTGTTATTGCTTTGTTAATGTTTTTACAGTATTAGTATTGATATGTGGACTATTGGTTCGTGCGGGAATCATGCGATTTATATTAAAAAGCAAGTAATATATATAATAATATATATTATTGAATGTTCTGGGTGTAATACATCCACTGTTTATATAAACTGCAGGAATCAATCAATCAATAAAAAATATAGTAATTTTTACAAATAAAGTTGTCGCAAAGCAGCTTTACAGAATAACAATTACATGAAAAATTAAATAAACCTTCGTTTTTTATAATTTTATTCATTTCTTAATTTGGTGATTTATAAAACGTTTGTGGTGATATTTAGAAAAAAAAAATATATATATGAATAACTCAAACTCAGCTGTGATGATTCCAGTAAAAAACAAAACAAACAAACAAAAAAAAAAACACTATAAGCACATATTTAAAAAACATTAACGTATTCATTTTTCGTCATTTTTTTTTATAATTTTCATTAGTATAAGAATTTAAGTAAGAAGAATTTAGAATTTAGGTTTGAACTTACTCTTGGTTTTAAAGCAACAGCTGAATTGTGTGGACATAAACAAGAAGCGTTAAAATATTTAAGCACAACAACAAAAGCAATAAAAAATAAATAATAATAATAATAATAATAATAACGGAAAACACTGATTAACTGCGTTTTATTGACAATGCTGCAGTTTCAGTCCAGAACAATCAGGAAAAACTGAGCAGGTGTAATTTTATCTTTTTTTTTTAAACCAGGGTATCCACAGTTATTTAAATACATTTAAGTATATGTGAGTTCATTATAATTCCATCAAAACACACCTCGGGCTCGAGTTCAGTGCTCAGTCCTCAATGTCCCACAGAGCTATTGCAGTTTAGAGATTTGCAGAGCTTAGCTCCGCGCTTATTTTGGAATTTTTCGTTCCACTTTGAGGAGAAATATGTGAACAGATCAGTTTTAAATCTGGGAGAAGAGAACAGCTCAACAGATATATTAAAGATTTAATATATTAAAATGTAATTGTGCTTGTGAATTGTTTTGAATACTTACGAATTTTCTAAATGTTTATAAATGCATTACTGTTAGAGAGTAAATGGCGTCTTATTCTAAAAGTTTCAGAAATGTGTACTTGCGTTTATATAGAGTTAATTTGAACTTATTTATGTTTGAGCTCAGTGTTAAAACGTGTTGTTTGACTGGTGACGCCAACAAGTTTGCATGCGAGAGGTAGCGTTATTATCATCGTGGTGAAACGGAAAATTCCAATAGGAACAAAACATTTCTCAAATTTCGTATTTAGATAAAACAGGTGAATATGTTTCTGAAGGTTCTAGATCGGTTATAGATCTATCCTTGTCGGCACTTTGCGCTCGTTCTCCCAGTACGGGCGCTGCATCATTGAGAACTCCGCGGTTTGATGCGAGCACGCGAACTGCAGCCCGGAGTTAGTGCCAACTGAACCCGGAGGCGATGCGGCGGTGACAGGGCTGAGCTGGGGCGGCTGAGGGTACTGGTGCGGGTGATGATGAGTGTAAGGATGATGAGGGTGCATACCGTTAAATCCCTGTAAAGACATGGTCTGCACGCGAGAGTACGGCCCGCTGGACATCGATGAGGGCGTCTGCGGCAGCGACCACTGTCCGAAACCTTGCTGCAGCGGCAGATAGCCGTAAGCGTCCGCGCCGCCGAACAGAGACTTCCCAGGCTGAAAGTGCGACTGCGGTGGCCTGAACGGCCGCTTCATGCGCCTACGCCTCCGGTAATTGCCCTTCTCGAACATGTCCTCACACGCGGGGTCTAGGGTCCAGTAGTTGCCTTTACGCTCGCCGCCGCCTTCGCGCGGAACCTTGATGAAGCACTCATTCAGGGAGAGGTTGTGGCGGATGCTGTTCTGCCAGCCTTTCTTGTTCTTCTCGTAGAAGGGAAACTTGCTGATGATGTACTGGTAAATGCCCGCCAGCGTCAGGCGCTTCTCCGAACTCTCTCGTATCGCCATCGCTATCAGAGCCACATACGAGTAGGGCGGCTTCTGCGCGAAGTCCCGCTTCTCCGCGCGCTCCTCTAAAATGGCGACCCCTTTCTCCTTCCCCATGTGCTGTTCCATCTCCGCGCTCGAGGTTGTGTCCATCGGTCCCGTCGCGCTCTTCTCTGCACACAGATATGTTCTCATCATTTTAGTTCCTTTCCCAAACAAACAAATAAATGTGGCCAGACTTGGATTAAAGGTTAGATTAACTCCAGTCTCAGGTTCGGTCTGAGGTCCGGGTTCTGTTCCAGAATGCGCGCGGTTTAAACACGCGAATTTAGACCTTCGTGCGCTTCTCTGTCCTCTAAACTGTAAAAAAATTAGAATGAGTTTTTGTATAATCCCGCCCCTTCAAAAAAAACAAAAAAAAACCACAAACACACACACACACACACACAGAGAGAGAGAGAGAGAGTTTTAAATATGTATTGTACATGTAGATGTAGGATATATTATCGCTAAACCAATGGTAAATAATTGTGAATGTATGAGAAAAGGAAAAACCTGTCACAGTAAGACAGGCGTTGGGTGCTGTAAAATCAGTGTGGCTTAGAGACACTGCTACATGGGCATTTTTTTCTCTCAGTGCTTAGGAATAATTTCAGATTCTTTGCTCTGGTCTTTGTTTTAAAAGTGTAATTACAAGGAGATTCCATGATTATTCCTCAACCAAGTGATTATATATTTTGGCAAAGCTTTTTTATTTGTTTATTTACGTGAAAAAATTAGGGTTGTGCCCTGGGCGAACACACACAGAAAAGAAGAAATGTTGCAGCATGATTTGGTGGGGATGCTGCTACAGACGTTTCTATTAAAAAACCACATGGGCATTAGTTTACACATTTGTATTCACACTGTTTATTATGATGAATATACGAAGCGTTTATTTGAAAAACAGATTTTCAAAAATAAGTCATATTTTTTTTATTGTGCACTCCAGGTAATTTAAATAAAATACATTACTAAAACGGAGTTTGTTATGGACAGTGGAAACAGAGCAAAGTATTAAGTACTTTCTCAAGCTCAGAGAACGATCAGCAGCAAAACGTATAACGTTACTTGAATTAACATTAAATGCATATTTAGAAATAAAATAAAACAAATTATAGAAATAAGAGGCACATATAATTTTATAACATATTTTAAAACATATTTTCCGTGCCTGTGAGGAGTTGGTGTGTTCTCCCCGTGTCCGCGTGGGTTTCCTCTGGGTGCTCCGGTTTCCTCCCACAGTCTCCCTCCAGGGTGTATTCCCGCCTTGCGTCCAATGATTCGAGGTATGCTCTGGACCCACCGAGACCCTGAACTGGATATATATATGTATATAAACAATGTAGCAACGACATAACATCTTTTTACACACACTTAAAAATGATGATCCTACAAGGGTTCTTTAGTAAAGAAAATTATTCAGTATAGAACCCTGAATATTTTGCATGCTTAAATGTTCCTTTGCATCATGAAAGTGTTCTTCAGATTGATGGAGAATGTGTTATAGATGGTTCTATAGAGCACCTTGTAGAAAAGGCTTCTGTATGGCACCATAAATGGTTCCTCTACTGTTACAAACTTGAAATTGTAATAATAGAATAACACTTTTTGTGCCGTATAGAACCCTTTTCTAAAAGTTGCTATATAGAACCATCAAGTTCTATATAAAACCATTTCCTGCCAGGGCTGGGCTGTCCCCTGGACCCTAAAATCCCCTCAGTCTGGGAACTCATCTGCCCATCCTGCTGCTTCAACACAGAGACCCCTACACCCAGACAGACTGGCTTTGAAGCATCTGTTGCCAGAGCAGTGTATAGCTCCTCAGACCACCAATGTCCCCCACCCACCAGAGAGTAATTAATATTGCTCTTTATTTGTATTCATGTACTGGTTGTATAATGAGTCACCTTTTGCACTTTTATAGACCTTGATTGATCCTTTCTGCATCCAATTCCTTCTACCCGTTCCATATTTCAAAAAAGGCCTGTAAATCAGGCCTACGAGCTGCCCCAACTCCTCATCCAATGGGGCGCTCCAGAAAAATGTGATATGTGGTGTATTAAGTGATGAATGAATTTATAAATCTGTATCTTTTTAAACAGACATTTTGATATTCCTTCAGTGAACTGAAGATAAAATAATATTCAAATCCGTCTTGAACTACTACATAAAAATTATTGTATCCCCAACATATAACTTAAACATTTAATGCCATTATTGTTTCAAGTGGGACAAGATGAGAAAGGTTATCGCTGGAAAATAATAAAATAAAGCAGTGTGGGGAATGAAAGCTGCTAATCCTTAAATATTGCTCTCCTGTTCCTTTTGTTAAAACTCTAAGCTCACACAATGTATTTCATGATCGTCATTCATAGTTCAAAACATCAGGTATAAAAACTTAAAAATTACGTTGAGATATTTAAAACCAGGGGTTATAAATATCGATGGAAAAATAACTAAGATTTATTTGAGTTACACATTCCTCCTTGGCATATTCATCATGCCAAGGACATCCACACACTGAAATGCTTGTGATGAAGCTGAGAAAATTACTCTACAGCTGTACAATACAGTGTATAATGGAGGAAAGATGACTATAACATATACTGTACATGCAGAAATGTACTAAACATATAAAAATGAGTAGCTCCAAACGTAATTTTATGGAATTTTAATAAATAAGCATGTGTGCAATATATGACTATAGCTAACTATAGCGCAAAGACAGAAGACAAACTAAACTGCAGTGCCATAGCTTTAAATATGAATAAATAAATATGCGTGTGCACAGATGCGGTGACCTTTAGCAGCTGTCCATAACTAACACTACAAACTGACAAGGTTTACAGTACATATATGACAAATGAAAGAGAATAGCAGCATTGACATCATTGTATGTAAACATATGAAGAGACACTTTAAGTAATTTCATGAAAAATCAGAAATTTGATAACAAATAGCAATGTATTCTGTAGTAGTACAGATGCTTACCAGATGGTAAACTGGTAAACAGGTTGTGTACTCAATGATTGCAGTCTACTTTATCAGGTGTCACAACTGGTAAATGTTCTGGAAGGATCTGAGTTTGTTGTATGTGTTCCTCAGACATGTTCTCAGCACTTCTATGTGGTGTGTGTGTGTTGTGTGTATGTGTGTGTGTGTGTGGGGGGGGGGTGATGATGACTTATTTTGGTGCTTCGTGATGATCTCTCACTATTTAAATGAACATAAACAAATATACATAATGTTTCTCCACAGAAAAGTATGTCAATGTTATTGTAAAAAAAATCTGCTGTCAATTTCAGACTTTAGAAACAGGACCTTCTGTAATGCAGACTCCATATTCAGTGATATGTGAAAAATTTCAGAATTACTTTCAAGCTCTTACTCTTGAAGCAGAACTACATAATTATTTTTTCTTCTTACAATGTAAACTATTTGCTTATGTAATAACAATTTAATACATTATAAAACGTTCTGTCCATTCAAAGAAATACAATAACAAGCAATTTAGCTACTTTGAAATCAACCACTGATTAGAGCATAAACCAAGAAAGACTCGGCAACTGTTTAGTGTTACCATACCTTGGTCCACTTATGACCTTTTTTCCTGCCACCTCTTACAAAATTTTCTCCACCTCTGACTAACCAGGAGTAATGGCCTATCATTCAAAATTAAGATACATATCATATGAAACCTAAATATTCATTTTTATGAAACTTTTAAGAAATCGTGGGCACTAACCTTGCTTCCTAGTTATAGTGGTACTGACTCAACACTTGATAAAAAGTTATGGTTCTAGCAGATTATTTGTCTAAACAGTCTGTTAAATCCAGTTTAATTTATACCTAAAATAAAGTTGCAAGTACCATGGCGCTTCAACTTAGTGCTTGTCCACCATATTTTTGCCACTGTAAAACAAACCCCTGTAGGAGAGGACATGAACGCCATTGGCTGCATCGTTCAAACTAAGTATGCTGCTAACGTAGATAGCAACTATGCTTTTGAGTTCTGAGTCTTGTTTTCTTTGTTTAGTTTCTGTGTTGTTGAGCCCTGCTTTGACTTTTGCTGTGATTATGGATTTTCAAACTTTAGCTTTACATTTATAAAATTACTCTGCTCATGCTTCTGGCTGATTCACCTCAGTGATCCCACACTGTGGCAAAGATACAATTAGAGATTATTAAGGAAACCAAATCTCCCCAGTCTTCTGAAAGATGAGGTACTCTAATCTTGTTCTTTATTTTCTTATCCTGCCAATTATTTTAGCCAGTAAAGCAAAACAAGCTCTTCAAAATAGAGGATGTGTGGCATGGTCTTCACCTGATTGCCTCATGCTCTGTACTTGCTAAGCAACAAGAGCTAATTCTCCGCTGCTAGTTTGTCCCTAGGTACAAAAGCTATAACCACATGTGGGTGGCATTGAATTGTGGGAGATCTTATCACATCATGTTGTCATGACGATAAAGTCAGTGCAGACCTTATGCCTTGGATGTGTCCCACAGCTGACCCTCTGTCCGTTTTATCTTGTATTCCCTTCATCTCTTTCCTCCATCAATGACCCTTCTTTTGTTTTCTCATCTTTCATCCTCTTGCACAATTTCTTTAAAAGCATGAAGCCACCAAACTCTCAACAAACCACAGCAAACCACCAGTATACACTGGTGCTGGGTATCAATATAAGAATACCAACCTCAGTCAGATGGGAAGAAATGCAAATCAAAACAGAAAGTAATCATTAATAATCCTCTTGGATTTTTGCACAATACAGCACATTTGAGCACAAAAAAAATGACAAATTACGTCTTCAAAGCATTCAAAAAAATTGGGGGAGGAGACTGCGTTCCACTTTCTTGCACAAATGATCCTTCAGACAGCATTTTATAATCAATCACCTCCTTTCCATAATTTTCTATGTTAATGATTTAGGGGAGGGAGATGGTTTGACTGACAATTACCAGAATGCCCAGCTGTTTAAATAATCAACAACAAGTCATTCATTCATTTATTCATTATCAGTAACTGCTACAATCCTGATCAGTATCATGGTGCATCTGGAACTCTGTAGGTCTACAGTTACAAACTATATAGTCCATTAGTTACTCTGCATACATTCTTATTTCACACTGTTCTTCAGTGGCTAGGACACCTAGAGAGAGCATGTATGATTTGGGTGTTTGAGCAATCTCAGTGCTGCAGTTACACTGCTGTGGTGGTGGTGTGTTAGTGTGTGTTGTGTTGGTGCAAGTGGATCAGACACAGCATAGAGACAGTTTTTGTCCACACTGTCCACAGGACACCATTCACAGGACAATGCTCAGAGAATGCCATCCACAGCACACTGCCCACAGGATTCATGTTTGATTCATAGACACTAAAATTGAATTAAGGTCACTTGCATTATTTTCAATCAAGGAAGATGAACTATTCATACCAAAGCCAGTTCTGTGGTGCTGTTCTTCCACAAAGAATGGAACACAGCTAGTTCTACTGGTGTGTGTGTGTGTTTTCAGCATGTAAGCTGTGTGGCTCTTTGTTGTAGTTTTCAAACGGAATCAGTGCTGATTAAAGCAGGTGGAGCATCAGTTGTACATAATCACATCTGCACAAAAAGGCCATCAGAGGGTCATGGGGCAGGACAAAATCAGAATCACGAAATTCCGACGGTGAGTCAAACAGATTTCTGCTTGCTCATATGCAATGCCCTATATAGAAAAAGAACTGTTTATGAAAACCCTTGGAAACATATGTATCTGTCCATTTCTATCAGTGTCTCTACATCACCCTATGTCAACTAACATCACCAACCTTAACATCAGCTGCTTTTTCTTCTTCACAAAGGTGTAATGATGTTGAGGAAAAGGAAAAAATGTGACACAGTTACAAATTTATTTCATGATGCAGTTTTCTCGAGATAGGGTTCAGTGTGCTGCGTGAAGAAATGTCTTTTTATATTTAAATGCAAAGCACCTCAGAACTGGCTTGTAACTCACTCACTCACTCACTAAGTCACATTAAAGTTTTTTTTTTTTTTTTTTTTTTTAAATAAGAGACAGTATTTATCCCTGAGGACTGAGAGAGAAAACTGGCAGAGCAGTGTTTCCTAAAACACAGCGAGTTGGAGTATTGGGGCATTATTCGTGTTTTAAATCCAGTGTCAGAAAAAGGGTGGAGAAATTATCTCAGTCCCTTAGTCCTTCCCACAGAACCTCTGTCCCTCTGACAGTCGGTTCCTGGTGTCCTAACACATGGAGGAACATCCCTCAGCTCTAAATTCAAACACCTTCATGATCACTTTTATCTGTCACAGGAAGAACCCTCTAATGATTGAAATAAACTCACCTTTTGAAGTTATGTAAAAATGAGATGGACCTTGACTCCACTGCTTCGCAATGTGAGCTCACTTCTCCGCTCTGGGTTAATTTCTGCTGATCCTCTGCCTCATATTTGGAGCCACGTTTGGCCTTCATTGAGCCCTCAGTTCCCGCGCAGCCCCGGTGTCCAGACCCCACCTCTGTCTACATCGTCAGGTTCCTATTCCCCCGCTTCTTTGGCTAAACAGCTACGGGACGGCCAATGTTGCACCTGTTTCCCACTCCGACTGCTCTAAACCCCGAATCTGCCTCCGATGCCAGCATGTGGCTTTGAGCCTCCCCTTACCTCCATCTTTAGCTAAACTGCTACAGGACTGCTCATGTTTGGGTAACGTGAGTCTGCCTTTGTCATGCCTGCTTCCCCTCTGCTCTGACTGCTATGAACCTCCCATTTTCTCCTCTCCAGCTGAATAGACACAATGTTCCAGTAATGTGCTCTGAAACAATTAACTAGAGGAACCCTCCACTGCCAGTGCACAGAGCCCCTGTGCAGCAATGTGATGATATCACGACCTCCTTTCTTCTGACTCGACGCCTTCTGCTGGAGCGTTCCTCATCTTTCTTTAGACACTCTTCTTCTCATCTTCTCTTACATCTTACTCTTCCTGGTTGTGGCTGAGCTGGAATGAATGAGCCCAGTAGTTCTTAAACTGTGGTACATGAAGCAACAAGTGGTGGTATGCCAGATGACCTAGAAAAATGTACTACTTAATTAAAGAATTAATAACTAAAAATCTGAAAATGAAACATGTTCATATGTAAACTATATAATTTTTCACAGTTTTAATAATTGAGCTTTAATAAAATCTGTTTGTATTTTTAAAAAAAATACAACAAGGGCTATGAATAAACAGTAGTTCAGTCTGTAAGGAAGGGCTGAGCAATGGAACTAAACAGACTAAACCTGGACAAAGAGAACTAAACAGAATAAATGGTACAGATAGACTAAGAGAGAGCCACAAAGACTGACTAGAGATACAAACAGACAGAACAGAGAAAATAAATGAGCACAAGGAAGAAAAAAACTAACAGACCAGAGAGAGAAACCGACAAACCGAGCATACGAAGCACAGGACAGGAAACAGACAGACCAGACAGGCATATGAAGGGAAATGGAAAGAGGAATGTCCAACCAAGAAGCAGTCACACAAAGGAACTTAAATACATCATACTAAAAAGGAATACCTGGGATATAACAAAGGGGCAGGACCACAAATGAGGCACAACTAGGGGGAGGAGTGAAGGCGGAGACAAGGGCAGAGATTGGAACAATAACAAACAGAACCATGTGCTAGAGCACATGGTGGGGAAAACAGACACATGACAGGGCCAGGGTGACAGATGGCCCCTCCTAAATGAATAAGTCCAGGGGCGCATAAACCTAGACCCCCCAGGAGCTGGTGCAGGAGAGAAGCCTGGAAAACAAAACAGAACAACACAAGACTGACAGAACAACAAACCAACAGGTGGCAGGACTTAGGACAAGACTGGAACAGACACAGGAAATGGAGCTGGGGACATGACAGGACCAGAAACAGGAGACTGGACTCGGACAGGACAGGAGACTGACAAAGGGGAGCAATAAGAGACAAAACTTGAGACCAGACAGGGGACAAGACTGAGGCTGGGTACTGGGAATGGACAGGGGACTGGACTTGAGACAAGACTGGAGGAGAGGCAGGTAACGAGACAGGAGACAAGTCACTGGACTGAAATGGGGACTGGACTTGAGACAGGACAGGACTTGGCAGGGGAACAGGGACCAGGACATTCACAGGGACTGACACAAACACAGTGACAGGGACCGGGACAGAGACACAAGCAGTCACAGGTACTGGGACATGAACAGAGACAGCGACTAAGACAGGAACTGACAGAGGAACAAAAACAACCATTGAGGAGTCCCCAGGACTGGCAAAAGTCTGTGGTGAGGTCAGAGTAGCCAGCCTGGTCACAGCTCCAGGAATCGACCCTGAAGTCCCTGGGCATTCAAAGAGGCAGTGAGTCTTGCAAGCATCCCCAAGGAGGCTCTGCAGCAACATCCTTGGAAGCAGGATGCCCTGCTACAAAGTCCACATAGGCAGGGGGCCCTGCAACAACATCAATAGATGCAGGGACTTGGGCTGCTCGCAGGGCACGTGCTGGAGCTGTTGAGGGATTAGGAGGTCTGATGGGTGCACTCATGAGGGACTTTATCAACCAAAGATCCCCAGGAAGTGCGCCCCTGTTAGCCTCACCTCCTTTGTCCTGAGGTTTGAGGCTAACAGCACCAACCCTCAACCCACCCCCTCATGAGGGGGAGACTCCAACACGCTGCTTCCACCGGCTCTGTTGTTTATGGGCTGTGGAGGACATCATAGCCTCCAAAACATACCCCACAGGATCTCTAGGGAATGGAATGGAGTCCAGTGAATAGCAAAAGGATAACTCACAACGTACTCTGAATAACTGTCTGTGTTAGCTGCGTCCTTTATTTGGTTGGACATTCTGTCAGGACCGGGCAGACTGACGGAGGCGGACGCAAATGCAATAACACAAAAGACTTTATTTACAAAAGGTAAAAAAACAGTTTTTAATTATTTTTAGAATAATTTTGTGTAATGCATGCACTTTACAAATATTCAAGCAAGACATTCGTAGTATTCATAGTTGGTTTAATAACATGTGGTATGTCACGCCTGTAGCGGCGGACGTCTCGCTTCCTCCCTCAGTTCAGGACACTTCAATACTTGAGTCTGGGAAAGACTCAGAGAACTTCAACTCCCATGATTCAGCTGATGGTCACCTGACATCACCAACCAATAGAACTCCTCTCACACGTTCCAAGTCACCTGAGTTCTAATTCACAGCTGTTTCGGTTTTAGCTTAATCACTCACTCACCATATAAACCCGGACTCTTACCTTCACCCTTTGCGAAGTATTGCTAACCCATGTTACTTACCGAGCGAACCTTATCTCTGAAAGCCTACCCGTGTATGACCCTTGCTTACGTTTCTCTTGACCCTGTGTTTTTGATTACGGACTGCTACTATTTACTACGTTGTGTTTCTGACCCTAGCCTGTCCCTCACTATTCTTTGGATTGCCCCTTTTGTTGTAATTGCTTTCTCTTTACGGTGTGCTTTGCACATCCCTAAAGTAAATCTCTTTTTGTTAAACACCCGCCAGCGTCTCTGTTGTTTACCAAGCCTGACATGGTACTTGCTCTAAAAAGTTTGAGAACCACTGCGATAGCCTTTGTCTTATTTTCTTTGCTGTCACACAACTCGGTGCCTTAGAGGGCTGATTTTGAAGTTAATAGTATTATCTAAGCTATATCAGAAATGGCTTGGAATCTGCAATATTTCTGCACATTACCAGGGCACTAGGTCACCTACAGTGCTCGCCAATATGATTGTTTTTTTAACATATTGGAACAGAATACAGGCAGTGCGTTTAAACGTTAATTCTGACACAATTCTGTACCTTATTCCCTCAGAACACTGCCTTGATAGACAGCATTTAGACACTGCCCCTTTTTGTTCCTTCCTGTCCCTTCTTCCTTCTTTCTCCTTCTGTCTACTCGTCATCCCAACCGCTCCCTTTATCATCCCAAACCCTCCCTTTCTCCTCTTTTCTCTTTCTGTCTCTACTCATCATCCCACCCCCTAACTTTCTCTTCATCTCCTTCTGTTTCTTCTCATCACCCCATCCCTGGGTCTACTTTCTATGGTTTGGCTTCGTATGCATTCATAAGCCACCCTGAACTCCTTCCCAAATATTTTTTTGGTACGCTATGATTTAACTTTGTTTTTCATCATGTTTCTTGTAATGTCCAGTGTTGTAAATGGTCAATGCTCTGGTTTGTGTTAACATGGTACATTGGAATTTCTCTGGAATCTCGGCGTTAATTTCAAGCTGAACCAGAAAATAACCCTAGGACAGGGGTCGGCAACCCGCGGCTCCGGAGCCGCATGCGGCTCTTTGATCCCTCTGATGCGGCTCAGCTTTTGAAAATAATTAATGAGTATTTAATTAAAATGTATTTTATTTTGGTTCGTTCATTTTCAAAATGTAATTCTATGAAGATTATGGCGATTGTGTAACATCTAAAATAATTTAATATTTAATATATTTTGTCGCTCATAAAACACGTCACAACTTCCAATGTGCGACACCCGTCAGTGTGCGGTTTCTTGAACTTTTTGACCGCTGACTGCACAGCGCCAGTAAAATAATGACGGCACGCAGAGAGAGGACAGCAGTGTTGTTTGCTGCCAGTGGATAATTTAAGTTCGCCGTTTTTTTCCATTACTACAAGGACTCAAATAGACATTGAGTATTTTACTTAACCGTCAACCCAACTTCTTTTTTTCAGAGTTAAAAATGTTTTTTTGAATGCAGAAATGTTATTTCATTTTCTCTGCAGTCGTTCATTAATTTCATAAATGTAACACAGTGTAGTTTGTTTATACAGAGCACAAAGGCAAAAAAAAACCTGTTATGCGCAGTGTTATTTCATTTAGAATTTCAAAAGTGTTTTGTGGCTCCCAGTGTTTTCTTTACTGTGTGAAACGGGTCCAAACGGCTCTTTGAGTGGTAAAGGTTGCTGACCCCTGCCCTAGGACTTTCACAGTTGATGTAATATGCAGGAAAAAGTAATTATTTTTAAAAATGAATTCCATAGCTATTCAAAATTGGACAGTTGATGGGGATAGTGATTGCAGTAAATGGGATGGGGTAGTGGATAGAGCATTGAGATAGTGGATAGGGTGCAGTAGATATGCATAGGGGATTGGGATTGTGGATAGGGATATTAGGCATAAGGATAGTGATAAGGGATAGGATGTGGACGACTAAGATAGGGATAGTAGATAAGGATAGGGATAGGAGGTAGGGGATAGTATATAGTGATGGGGCCCACAATGATTCACGGCCCAAGATAAGGACAATGGGAGAACTTTAAGAGCATCCGAGATTCAGAAGGAAATCTCCCAGACAGTGCGGCTGTGTATGGGGGAGATTTGTGAGGAGTAGGGGAGACTGTAGGATGTTAAGCAGAGACAAAAAGATCTTTTGTGAACAAAGACCAAGAACAAGACATGCTCCTTCAGGGTTCCCCAGCGCATTAATCAGGACTGTGTTCCTCTTCATTTCAGTAACATTCCCTACTCTTCAGGGAATGCATAACAAAAGACGTTGAAACCTTTTTGTGATGATTTGATTGCATTCAGAGACAAGAGGATTTGTGAGATCAGATTCTTACGTGGGATGATTATTTCTGGGTCAGGTGCCTCTCCCAGTGTTCAGTGGAACCCATCACTCCAGAAAATACAATTATACTGCTCCACAGTCAATGCAGGGTGAGAGGGCTTTAGACACTTCTAGCTTACAACTGACACCGGGCAATGTAATATTATACTCATATGCAGCTGCTTCATATAATCCCATTCTGTTTGTCATTGTTTGTATATGGGGATTATACCATGTGCAGGTAAATGCAGACAGATTCGTCCATCAAGGATTGGTTCACTGGACTCTGGCTCTTTCTTGACTCCACCCATTCATTACCATCCTCACCTGCAATTACTCATGGATTTGAGCCACAGATACTTTAAGTGTGTAAAGTTGGCCTCACTCAGAGCCATATAGAGAGAACGTTGTGTCAACTCCGTTCACTCCAGTGCAGGGGTCACCAGTCTTATCCACAAAGGCCTGGTGTGGCTGAAGGTTTTCATTCCAACCAAAGAGGAACATACCCTGTATAACTGTTTATAGAAGAAGACTAGTTGATCAGACAAGTAGGATCAGGTGTGCTTCTGCTTAATTAGCATGAAAACCTACAGCCACACCAGCCCTTTGTGAATGGGTCATGGAGCCTCTCAATAGTTCCCCCTGGAAGTTAGCAGCAGACACCAGCAGTGCTGTAGAGTAACAGCAGAACAGACGCAAATGTAATGTGTTTAAAGTTTAAGACATTTAAAGAATGAGATTATTCTTTAATATTGTATTGTATTATTACATTATCAGCACAGATATAGACACTAATACTGAAATAGTGATGAATTGTTTATTTCTTTAAGCATATATATGTAACCACATACATAGGTCAATGTGCTATAGATATACTGTAAATAAAAGCATTTATTGAAGACTAATGACATATGCAAACATACGCAATTTATCTCCTTGACTCGATGCATTTAAATTGGCAGCCTAGAGCTTCTTGGAACTACTTGAAACCTGCAGTCAAGTGACCACCAAGCCTTTTGGAATGCGCATGCGCAGGCTTTTATGCATGTAGGTTACAGCAGCAGAGATATTGTTTTTTTTTTTGCAAAGAGGAGCTTTATCTTTAAGAATGAGTAACTTCAAACACACATAAACATGAGTTAGCCTTTCCTCATTGTCCTTTGCAGTTTTAAAAAACTGGAGCATCGGCAAATTGTGTTTATTTACAATGTCCATTTTGAGGTATTCTTCTGTTTAAACAAAACATAACAATTAACAATGTGGGACACACAAGACTTCCAACCAAAAAGGGCAATGTCTCTATACAGTTATGCTTGAAAATGAAATTAGTAAAATATAGAAGCTATCAGCAAAGTGTACACAAACATGATGTTCTGTGCATGCACTGTCCAAATCGGCAGCAGCGCAAATCTGGTAGTGACACCTCTGTTGACGTGACTCTCTTTTCTATCTGGTTCTGGCCTCACTATCAGGATACTGCCAGTTGCGTTCTGATTGGCTATCTGCCTCTGTCTAAAGGTCATGGCAGAATAGCAGACAAGAACCCCCTACTGCAGTAGTAGGGGATTCTTGGTGACAAAATTTACCAGATTCTACCTAGTGAGTCTGGCAATGTGAGACTACTCATGGACCGATGAAGGTCTGTATTATGCCCCTTGGTTTTGGTAATGTTTCTGTTTCTGTTTAGTTCTAAGCAGATTCCCTGTTGTTAACTGACTGACAGCATTAACGGACCATTTAATTTAGTAGAATGACCACATGCACCGATGCATTCACTTCATTTTTAAGCATGATTTTTGGACAGTGATTTCTCCAACAGGACTCATCTTTGTCTGTTAAGCCTTTTTAAAAATGAATTTCTCCGGTACTTTTTTCATTGGGACTATTATTTATAAACTATCTGTGACAGTAAGGTTTAGTACATTTACGAGATTATGTTCAGTGTCGGGTGGCAAAGTGGTGCAGCAGGTAGTGTCGCAGTCACACAGCTCCAGGTACGGGGAGGTTGTGGGTTTGAGTCCCGTTCTGTGTGACTGTCTATGAGGAGTTTGATGTGTCAGTGTGGGTTTCCTCCGGGTGCTCCGGTTTCCTCCCATGGTCCAAAAACAGGTTGGTAGGTGTATTGGCGACTCAAAAGTGTCCGTAGGTGTGAGTGTGTGTTGCCCTGTGAAGGACTGGCGCCCCCTCCAGGGTGATTTGCTTCCTCTTGTATGTCTGTCACCCCCTCCAGGGTGTATTCCCGCCTTGCGCCCAGTGATTCCAGGTGGTCTCTGGACCCACCACGACTCTGAACTGGATAAGCGGTTACAGATAATGAATGAATGAATGTTCAGTGTCAATGTGGATTATCAACTACACACAAGGCAAACCTGTGGATATTTCTGATTAAACAGGTTAGACCAGAATGAAAAATGATTCAGAATGTATTGGTTATTATATGTACGTCATTTGTCCCCAGGGCTATTGAGCTGTTCAATGCTTCACTCAAGGGGAGAGGAGAGATGGACTTCCTCTGCATAGTCTGTCTGCCCAGCCACCACCACCAGCACCTCCTCCATATTTGTACATGTGTACCTAACTGGACAATAGACAAGTCAACCAATGGACAAGTCAACCAACTCATCTACCTCATGTGTACTTTAATCTGACAGCTACAATAGTAGTTTTACACTTAATACAGGAACACTGCACTGAATTGCCTTGCCTTGCACTGTTTATTTTACTCTATTTATTTCTAATTCTGATACTGCACTGATATTGCACATTCCATACCCTTTGCACTATCCACACTTTTTCAACTTTTAAACTATATACTGCACTCAAGAGATCATCCTCAGCTGCTCACTGTATCACAGATTCTTGCCAGGCTATGTCTTATCATTCCTAAGCACACTATGTTAACTTCTTGGTATTTGATTTTTTGATATTTGATACATGACTCAGCATACATAGTATATTGAAGTACTATGTCGATTTTGATATTTGTTTCAGGGTTTTTTTTTTTTTTTTAATATTAGTCCATTGCTGTTTAGTGATTGTTGTATGTGACGTCTGTAAGCTACTGAGACCTTGAATTTCCCTGGGGATCAATAAAGTATCTATCTATCTGTCTATCTATCTGTCTGTCTGTCTGTCGGTCTGTCAGTCGGTCGGTCGGTCGGTAACGTTGTGGTGAGCTAAGTGGATTTGTGGGGGTATGATTGCATATGAGGACAGTGCGTTGATTCAGCTGGAGGTTATTGTCACACTGAGATTCACTTTTACTGAGAAAATATTTTGGTTCACACTTAAAACACACACAAGAATCAGAACCCAGATTTTTTTTTTACTCTGAAGCAAATCACCCCATTAGAGATGCAACACATGGGGCTGCATCAAATCTGGATCATCTGTGTTTTCTATAACCACAGTGTTACGTGTTTATTAAAACGAAAGGCGGAGCCTCTGCAGTAAACACAGAAATTTAGAGACAGTGACCCAACTAGGGTTTGGGTTATGGGGTTAGCAGTCTAACGCCTGAACCTCTCATCAAGAGGTTGCCAGATTGATGCCAGGTCTCTTTGATGCTGGGAGTCCAATGCCAGGTCTCTTTGATGCTGGGAGCATGAACATTACTTCACCCACCCTACCAGGCTGGGGGTGTGTGTCCTGGCTAATGGGGTGGAAATGGAGGCGACTAAACGTGGGAGGCAGTGTGTCCATACAAACACCTGGGGATTTGTTCAGATTGAGCTGAGGGAGAAGCTGAAAGATATATTCTCCAGTTTTTAGTCACAGCTTGATAATTTACTAGGTTTTGGGCAGATATTCCTGGTCTCTGCTGTCTAAGGTTTTTGTGAAATCCTGTTCTAGCTTTTTCTGCTGTTCACAAATTTTTCTTTGATAGTTCCCTACCTTCTGTATGTGGACTGTCCACTGAACCACTAATAACTCTAATAATGAGCATTTCAGCTGGAAATGAAATAAGGATGACTGTTGCACATAGGGCAGCATGGTGGTGCAGCAGGTAGTATGTCACACAGACTAAAACCACATGTTGGTAGGTGGTTTTGCTGTTTTAGTTTGAAAGATTAAAGTATGATTTTTAATAAAACCTTTTCAAATGGCTCTGTTGGTAGACCAGAGAGGGCAGAATGACCTTTACTTATTACAGATGTGGTAACTGTATCTACCCTGACCCTTTCAAACCCTTTAACCTCCCCCTGAAAAACACCCCATTTGGGTGTGTGTGTGTGTGAGAGAGAGAGAGAGAGAGAGAGAGAGAGCGTGTGTGTGTGTGTGTGTGTGTGTGTGTGTGTGATGGTTATCCCATTATTTGTTCAGAAATTGAACAAATTTTCTGCATGCCACAAGTTTAAGTGGCACAGAGAGCGAGAGAATAAGGGAGAACAAGAAACTCAAAGAGTGAGAGAGCTGGAAAGGTTCATGTTAAAACAGATCTTTATCACAAAATAAATTGTGAGTGTGGGTGTGTTCCTCAGGGTAATCTGAAGCAGCATGTCAGATGAAATGTATGAAAGTTTAACCACATTTATTTTAAAAGAAACATAAGGGTTTGAGTTAATAACCTAATTATAATCAAATAATATACAGTCTAAATCCACAGCACAGCTGAGGGAGAGACAAAGAGAGAACATGACAACTGTAGGGAATGAATAGGTTTGTGTGTGTGTGTGTGTGTGTGTGTGTGTGTAGGGGCTGGTCCTGGTGTGTGGTTTCTTTGCGTGTGTATTGTATATGGTTTTTTGAGAGTCTGTATGGGACATGAGTAAGAGTTTGTGTCTGGTGTGTGTTGCTGTGTGTAAGGTGTGCAGTGTTGGTGTGTTTAGAGCGTATCATTTGTGTTAAAAGTGTGTGTGTGGTATGTTTGTACGTTTTGAGGATCCAGACTGAGAAGCACTGGATTGAGAAGATCAGGAGCGAGAAGAACTGGAGCGAGAGGAATCGGAGCAAGTGGAACCAGAGTGAGAGGAACTGGATGTTAAGTTTAAAAGTGCTGTTCTAAGACATTCTCCTGTGGTTCTGAAAGGTTCTCGGAACGGGCTCAATCTTCTGAGCCATTGCTGTGTGATTCTGCTTGAACTGTTTTTATGAGGGTCTTTTTCATTTAGAGTCTGACTGGACGGAGGGTCTCGGGTTTTGCACTCTGGTGATGAGATGCATATAGATGAAAGCTGCTTTCTACTGCACTTCAGAATATGCCTTCTGGTGTAATCAACACTCTTGCCTCACCGGGAACGGGGTGGTGCACGTGGGGGAGTGGGGTTGGGGTGGTCTCTGTAGTGAGCTTGTGGGTCTTTGGGTTTACTTGAGGCTGTTCATTCAGGATACTTGACCAGTGTTTGCCCCCATCCACCCTGTGCCCCCCCATCCGATGACTCTCAGATCAGTCAAATTGGATCAAGATGATACTGATAATTGTCTCAAGCTGTGGTTGCCAGCCCCTGCCGGTCTTTATCAGACCCTTATGTAGCTAGTGTCTGATTGAAGAGTTTCTGGTTTACCTTGGCTCACAAACACAAAGCTTTTAGTGTGATCCCCTAGTGAGAGTTGGGGATGACATCATGAGAGCAATGGAGAGGTTACATTTTTCACAGATGTCTTGAAATTAATACAACCCTCAAAATAATTCTCTCACTCACTCACACACATACATACACCAACCTGCTCCTTTTCATCAGTGCTTGTATACAATTCCTAGGCCAGAATTTCTGAACATTATTTGACATGTTCAGCAGAGGATGCGGGAAACAACGTGTGAAAGAATTCCTGCGTTGGTCTGTGATGTCACAGTAACATGAGTGAAGCTCTGTGTTCTGATGGGTTCTGATGCCTTAACTCTGACCCGAGGCCTTCAGTGACAGACAGCGATTTCACTGTCATTCTACATTACACTGAAAGTGTTCTCTCAATATTTTAAATAATTGTTCATGTCTAATTGGTGACTTCAGGGCCAAGACAAATATTTAAAGATGTGAAAGTAATGAACTTCAATAAAAGCATAACAGAATGGGGAGTGGAACAGAGGCAGGATTGAGACTGATGATCAAGTTCGGAGAGCTGCACTGAACATGTAATTTGAGATTAAGTTTGTTTTGGTTTGAAATTCCAACTACTGAAAGCTTAAAAACTATCCACCACAACTTGAACTGAACACCCAAAACACACACACATACACCTGTTAGAGTGCACTCACATCAAATTCAGGCCCACACACACCATCTCCAACAACCTGAGAGTGTCCAGTCTTTGCAAGACACTAGTGAAACCCCAGTAAGAACCAGAAAAATTCAGGGGGATAGAAAAGGTTAGCAAAAGTCAGTAACTTGATTTGATTTTAAAAAGAGTGTCTCAGGGATGCTGAGTCTTTCAGCAGAAAAGAGTGGGGTTCTCAACTTAAAATGCTGCCCGTCCAGACAATGACTTTTTCAGGAAAGGCGTTGTTTATTTCAGTGACAGGAGGCAAGTCCATGTTTTGCATGGATTACAACAACACAGCTCCGTGGTATATGAGTCTAGGAGCTAAACTAGTCGAAACCTGTCACCCACTGAAAACTATTAGTGCTTTATGAAACAAAAACACAATAACAGAGACCTCAAGCTGTAACAAGCAAGAATCATAAATAGTTCATTTTTAAAACTGCAATGACTGGCCTCTTCAGTTCCCAAATGGCCAGAGAGCTGTTAAAGAAGAGCTGATGGATACGTGGGTCAGCAACATATTGTCACATCTTTTTTAAAACATGTTGGTGACAGGCAAATATATATATATATATATATATATATATATATATAAATGTAACTTTCTCGGTTTCAATGTTTTAAAAGTTGTATTTGTACTATTTTCTATGAAAATATGGTTTAATTTGCATATCATTGCATTTTGTTTTAATTTACATTTTGCACAATGTTCCATGTTGGAAATGGGGTTTGTGTCATGGTTGGAGGGAGGACGAGGAGGCGAATGTACACGCAAGGAATGCTTATTTAACAGAATCAAAACTCAACACAACAAAAGCAGGACACTGGAAACAAACTAGAAAATACTAAAACAAAGACTGAAGAGAAACAAATAGAAAAACTATGGACCAGTGTAGATGCACATGAAACACTCTAACAAAAAAACACATACACCTAAACACAAGACCAGACAAGGGAGCACTGAAACCAAGGGATATATATATACACAAGGAGCACATCTGGAAGAGATAATGAGAGGGTAAGGCAAGAAAGGAAACACAGGTGGAAACACTAATGAGAAGGCAGAGCTAAGGTGGAGACAAGGGAGGAGAGAGGAACCAAAACAAACAGAAAACAGAGAAATGGAACTGGAAGTATGACCGTTTGTATATTTTAGAGAAATAAGTTGGAATAAAAACAAATTGACTGGCTTTCCAGAAGTTATCATTTTAATTATCATAATTTATAATTTTATAAATTACAGTAAAACAGGACTCTAATTCTCCCAAAATTTATTTAACAACAAATGCAAATAGAAAAGGTGTCATGCCTTGGTCCTGTCCTGTTTTCACCACCATGTGCTCTTGCACATGGTTCTGTTTATTATGGTTCATGTCTCCGCCCTAGTCCCGCCTTAGTTCCACCTCCTAGTCAGTGTCTCCATCTGTGTCTCCTTTGTAATCCTGCCCCCTCGTTATCTGGCTCAGGTGTTCTTGTGTGTATTTAAGTTCCTTTGTCCCAGTCTTCCTTGGTTGGACATTTGCTCGTATTTCACTGGTTTGTTTGTCTTGTCTGTTCCTTGCGTTTTGATTTGCTTCCTCTTGTATGTCTGTCACCCCCTCCAGGGTGTATTCCCGCCTTGCGCCCAATGATTCCAGGTAGGCTCTGGACCCACCGCGACCCTGAATTGGATAAGCGGTTAAAGATGAATGAATGAATGAATGTATGTCTGTCTGGTCTGTCTGTTCCTTCCATGTACTTTGTGCACTTGTTTGGTTTGTCTGTTAGCATTTCCCTGTCTTTGGTCTCTGTCAGTATTTCCCTCTGCCTCTAGTCAGCAAGTAATTCCCTATCCTGGTCTGTTTGTATCTGTCTCCCAGTCTAGGTTTCTTATGTATCTGTCACTCAGTCTAGGTTCCTCTGTATCTGTCACCCAGTCTAGGTTTCTTATGTATCTGTCACTCAGTCTAGGTTCCTCTGTATCTGTCTCTAGTTTAGGTTCCTCTGTATCTGTCTCTAGTTTAGGTTCCTCTGTATCTGTCTCTCTAGTTTAGGTTCCTCTGTATCTGTCTCTCTAGTTTAGGTTCCTCTGTATCTGTCTCTCTAGTTTAGGTTCCTCTGTATCTGTCTCTCTAGTTTAGGTTCCTCTGTATCTGTCTCTCTAGTTTAGGTTCCTCTGTATCTGTCTCTCTAGTTTAGGTTCCTCTGTATCTGTCTCTCTAGTTTAGGTTCCTCTGTATCTGTCTCTCTAGTTTAGGTTCCTCTGTATCTGTCTCTCTAGTTTAGGTTCCTCTGTATCTGTCTCTCTAGTTTAGGTTCCTCTGTATCTGTCTCTCTAGTTTAGGTTCCTCTGTATCTGTCTCTCTAGTTTAGGTTCCTCTGTATCTGTCTCTCTAGTTTAGGTTCCTCTGTATCTGTCTCTCTAGTTTAGGTTCCTCTGTATCTGTCTCTCTAGTTTAGGTTCCTCTGTATCTGTCTCTCTAGTTTAGGTTCCTCTGTATCTGTCTCTCTAGTTTAGGTTCCTCTGTATCTGTCTCTCTAGTTTAGGTTCCTCTGTATCTGTCTCTCTAGTTTAGGTTCCTCTGTATCTGTCTCTCTAGTTTAGGTTCCTCTGTATCTGTCTCTCTAGTTTAGGTTCCTCTGTATCTGTCTCTCTAGTTTAGGTTCCCCTGTATCTGTCTCTCTAGTTTAGGTTCCCCTGTATCTGTCTCTCTAGTTTAGGTTCCCCTGTATCTGTCTCTCTAGTTTAGGTTCCCCTGTATCTGTCTCTCTAGTTTAGGTTCCCCTGTATCTGTCTCTCTAGTTTAGGTTCCCCTGTATCTGTCTCTCTAGTTTAGGTTCCCCTGTATCTGTCTCTCTAGTTTAGGTTCCCCTGTATCTGTCTCTCTAGTTTAGGTTCCCCTGTATCTGTCTCTCTAGTTTAGGTTCCCCTGTATCTGTCTCTCTAGTTTAGGTTCCCCTGTATCTGTCTCTCTAGTTTAGGTTCCCCTGTATCTGTCTCTCTAGTTTAGGTTCCCCTGTATCTGTCTAGCTCTCCCTGTCTAGATTTAGTCTTTTTATTCTCTGTCCAGGTCTTTATCTAAGTTTCCTTTCTAGTTGTCTAAGTCTCTCTGTTTTGTTATCTTTTGTTTAGATAAATGTCTCCTGTGTTATTGCATTTGCATCTGCCTCAATCAGTCCACCTGATCCTGAAAGAATGTCCAACCACTTAAAGGACACAGCTAACCCAGATGGTTCTTGTGAGGAGGCTGTGAGATGGAGTAACCGGCTCCAGCAGATTTGCTGAGAACGCCAGAGTTGCTCAGCGTCTACAAGAAGATTCAACTGATGGACAGGGTGTCTGCTCCAGTGTGAGGCGGAGCCGGCAGAAGCAGCATACTGGAGTCTTCCCCTTCGCTGGAGGACTACCCCCTCAGGTCCGGGGAAATGTTTGGTGGGGGGGTTGAGTGTTGGTGCTGTTAGCCTCAAACCTCAGGACAAAGGAGGTGAGGCTAACGGGGGTGCACTTCCTGGGGACCTTTGGTTGAGGAAGTCCCCCATGAGTGTGCCCATCAGACCTCTCAAACCCGCAACTCCAGCACATGCCCTGCGAGCAGCCCAAGTCCCTGCCTCCGTGGATGTCTCCGCAGGGCCCCCTGCTTCCGAGGACGTATTTATAGGGCTCTCTGTTCCTGTGTTGGCGACGAACTCCTACGCTCCTGTCCCTGTGATGGTGGCGAATTCCTACACTCCTGTCCCTGTGATGGCAGCAGCTTCCCCAGACACCTCTGTCCCTATGATGGCGGCGAATTCCTACGCTCCTGTCCCTGTGATGGCGGCGAATTCCTACGCTCCTGTCCCTGTGATGGCGGCGAATTCCTACGCTCCTGTCCCTGTGATGGCGGCGATCCCGGCCGCTCCTGTTCCCGAGATGGCGGCGATCCCGGCCGCTCCTGTTCCCGAGATGGCGCGATCCCGGCCGCTCCTGTTCCCGAGATGGCGGCGTTCCCAGCCGTTCCTGTTCCCGCGAAGGCGCCGTTCCTGGCCGCTCCTGTTCCCGCGAAGGCGCATCGCTTCTTAGTCCCAGTCCCTGTCTGCTTGTCTCTGTCCCAGTCCCTGTCACCATGTTTGTCAGTCTCAGTGAACGTCCTGGTATCCTGCCAAGTCCTGTCCTATCCTGTCTCAAGTCCAGTCCCCTGTCCTTTCTCAGTACCCAGCCTCAATCCCGTCACCTGTCCAGTCCCCTGTTTCTAATCATGTCCAGTGTACAGTCACATGCTCCTGTCTTGTCTCATGCCCAGTCTTCTTTGTCTGTTCTCTTCTGTCCCCTGTCCAGTCTCATTTCTCTAATTCCATCATGTCTAGTCCTCTGCAGTCCCTGTTCCTGTCCAAGTCCTGTCTCCTGTTCCCTTTCATCAGTTGTCTGTTCAGTCCCCTGTCTGGTCTCCAGTTTTGTCTCCCGTTGCTCCCCTTTGTCAGTCTCCTGTTTCTGGTCCTGTCATGTCCCCCAGCTCCATTTCCTGTGTCTGTTCCTGTCTTGTCCTGTCACCTGTTGGTTTTGTCGTTCTGTCTTTGTTTTCCAGGCTAGTCTCCTGCGCCAGCTCCTGGGGGTCTAGGTTTACGTTTAGGAGGTGGTATCTGTCACGTCATGCCTGTTTTCCCCACCATGTGCTCTTGCACATGGTTCTGTTTATTATGGTTCATGTCTCCGCCCTAGTCCCGTCTTGGTTCCACCTCCTAGTCAGTGTCTTCATCTGTGTCTCCTTGTGTGTATTTAAGTCCCTTTTGTCTCAGACTTCCTTGGTTGGACATTCACTCATCTTTCACTGGTCTTTGTCGCGTCTGTTTCTCACTTGTATGTCTCTGTTCCTTCCTTGTGCTTTGTGCACTTGTTTGTTTTGTTGGCATTTCCCTGTCTCTGGTCTTTCAGTATTTCCCTCTGTCTCTAACCAGTAAGTAATTCTCTATCTTGGTCTGTCTGTATCTGTCTCCAGTCTAGGTTTCTTATGTATCTGTTACTCAGTCTATGTTTCTCTGTATCTGTCTCGTTTAGGTTCCTCTTTATCTGTCTCTAGACTAGGTCTCTGTTTAGCTCCCTCTGTCTAGGTTTAGTCTGTTTCACTCTCTGTCTAGGTCTTTCTTTATCTAAGTTTCCTTTCTAGTTATAAGTCTGTCTATCTCTATTTATTTATCTTTTGTTTAAATAAGTCTCCTGTGTTATTGCATTTGCGATTTGCGATAGTCCGCCAGGTCCTGACAAGGCTTCTAATTTCTGAATATGTTCATGTTTACAAAATACATATTCAAAGCGAACATTTGAAATCTTTTCTTTGTGCTATTGTCATTGAACAAAACAAGAAATTAATGTATGGTTGCGTCTGTCACACAGCTCCAGGGTTTTTTTTTTTCCCAGCCCAGGTCACTGCCTATGAGGAGTGCGGTGTGTTCTCCCTGTGTCTGTGGGTTTCCTCCAGGTTCTCCACTTTCCTCTCACAGTCCAAACACACATTTTGGTAGGTGTGTCAAACTGTCCACAGGTGAGTTTGTTCCTCTTTCAGTCACTGCTCAGCGTCCACTCCAACATCTGCCAGCCCTGTCAGTCAAGTTCCCAGGGTTTTGAGGGTAAATTTACTGCATCGTTTTCTGTGGTGGTTTGGGACCTAGATCTATTTACAGTCTTACAGCTCACTGAAACCATGCTTCATTCCTCACAATTCATTCCTGAATACTTCTTATACATGACAGAGTAAAGTGTAGGAAGCATAAGAAAAGATAAATTAATGTGTATTGTACAAAGATATTCCAAATGCAAGTGGAAAATATAATGAATGATGAAGAATATCACATCCTCACTCATCATTCAGCCTGTGAGAATTGTCACTTCACTGTTTGGTATTGTCTGGTGTACCACATGACTATGTCCATGTCTGTACAATGGTGTAACTATAAGCAACAAATCCAAGAAAGCAAGATTTTAAAAGAGTTCTCAAACAAGACATCCAAATAAACTTAGCACATTACAGTGATGTTCACCATACTGTGGTGGTCTCTGAAACTGGAACTGACCGTTCCTTCCTGCAGTTGTCAGAAAGTGTTCCTTTTACATGGTTATGACAAGTCCTGTGTTCAGTTCAGTGACCGAGAGCAAATTGCCGACAGAAACATAATCACTGCTCTTTCTAACACTGTTTCTGAAACAAATGTAATTCACCAATGACTGGTGATGATCCAAGCCTTTATCTACATAATGGGGGTGTATTGTCTGTGTGCAAATGCAAATTTTGGGTTTGCAAAAGTGCAAAAGTGGGTTCAGGATTGTTTAAGTCATTTTTTCCTTTAACTTAGATATGCCATCCATATTGCCATGTTGATGTTGTCATTTAGTGCCTTTAATTTCCATGGCTATTCTTAATATTTCTTAAATTAAATGTCCTAATTTTGATTTACTATTGGTTTTATCTTGTATGAAGATTTTAACTAAAATTTCTATTTGCTAAAACAGATCACATATCATCCCTGTCCTAAACTTAAACTCATTCATTCGTTCTTTCATTGTCTGTAACCGGCTGTCTGTCATCAGCTGAACACCAACAGATCTGTGCATTGGTCAGTAGAAACTCCCTGTCACTCTTCAGAGCTGAGCTTCTGAATTACGAGACCATATTTACACTGATAAAATAACACACATCCTACCTTTGTGAACATCCCTGTCCTAAAGTTTTCAACTGAAATCTACAAACAGCATTCTGATGCAGGTGTTTTCCATTTGGGTGGGGGCCAGATGAAATGGTGAAGACCATATCATTCACTGAATGGATGGGACAATAGGGGAACTGAAAGGCGGTCCAATCTAGAGGACCATTGTTCATGTGCCTTATGTTGAACTTCTCAAAATACTTCATTATGATGGGTGTGAGGACTAACAGCAAAATAGAAACAAATATCGAATTCTTATATAAACTAAAAAGATTGTGAGGAAGGTCTATGCTGAAAATATAGTCTGTAATTACCACATATTTCCACCTAAATCACCTGTTTAACTCTCACTCCTGGGGATGTAGTCACTGTTGCTGGTAAAATATTACTCTGCAGCTTGTGTTTTTCAGCCTCAATTTTATAATGACACACAAACAAAATGTTTTACGTAACAACATCCAGTGTTTTCAATGTCCCCAGAGTTTACAGTGTCACAGAAACACTCCTCGGCAGGACGTCCGCTTTATCGAGCAGATGTTCACTGCTCATCTTTACAGATAAAATAACGCTCCATTGTTATCATTATGGTTTTCTTCTCTTTTCTCCATCATCTTCTCTGTCTAGAAGCGTAGTGGTTGCGTGTTAGGCCACTTCCAGAATTTCTCCAAGATGACAGAGACAAACGAGGGTCTTTTCCGCATCCTTTGATTGGTCTGTGGGAGTGGAGCAGCATTAATGAGTTTGCAGCTATAATTAGCATACCACTCACTCATCACCCAAATTTCCTCTCTCACCCATATACATGTTCTTTCCTCTGTTGCATGCCCACTGATTACTGTCTCCCTGTCCGCTCTGTTTGTGGAAAGAGAAGAGGAAACAGCTTCAACATTTTTGCAGTTTGTTGTCTCAGATTAAATGTTATATCAAATGTTTCATTAAACGTTCCCTTCACTCACAGACAAAGACAACTACACATTTATATCATAAGAAAATAATCTAACACTTTCAATATATTCTGTAAATATTTTTATTTTTAAAAAACAAATCTTGTTAATACACTTAGTTTTCATGAAATAATTCATAATTTTCTGAATTGCTAAAATACTACTCCTGTTCTCAGAACAAAACTATTTACTGTCAAAATTTGTTTATCAAATGAATCACTCATTTGTTCTTTGTCAACCTTAAACACTTCCCATGGTTGTTCACAGTTCTCAGATCAGATGCAGCCACAGTGGTGAGTCATGGTGAGTGCCACGACTGTCCAGAGGAATGTTTGGGCAAGACAGAGAAGTCAAGACCGGTAGAAAAGAACTATGTCCAGTTTTATGGAGACAAGGGAGGTGTGGGGGGGAAGGGGGTATACACCTGGCTTTTCATGTGGACAAGTGAAATCCATACATAATCCAATCACCAAAATGGATCTTAAAGCCAGGTGTAAACAGGCCCAGAGATTGTTGTCATAGCACTGATCTTGTCCTCTTGTCTCGCTTCCCTGGGGAGTCATTGTGCTCAGTCATTTCGCAAAAGAAGCTGTCTCTTTGCTTTCACCACCAGGGGTCTGACTGTCAGGATGTCCTATAACCAGTTGCAGAGATGCTATGAATAACATTCTCATGTGTTCTTTCTATCCAGGTATGTGAAGGCAATGTTTACTATTAATGCAATGGTGTTGTCTGTGGACCTTTTGGAGCAGTATTATTTATCATTATTTACCACCTTTAAAGGTGCAGTTCACAATTGTAGTCAATAAATACTTTTCATAAAATTCAAAAGATATTTCATCACCATTTTCTAGCTCTCAATTCTGCATGCTTGAAATCAGTCTAATGTATTTACGAATACCCAGTGTCTGTAAATGAATGAAAAAACAAACTGTTTCTGTCTGGTATGCTAGACTTTCTCTCTATCTCTGTTCATGGCAGAGGCATCTAGAGTTGTTTAAGACAATGGAGAGAAATCCAAATGTTGGAAAAGCACAAACGAAAATAAGGATTATTCTATTCCTGCTCCATAGGTGGGTACCATTTACATATTTTTTGCTGTTTCTGATTCCTTAAGGTGGAAATGTTTCCAAATTTGTGAGATGACTAACTGCATTACTGAAAGTGCAACACAGTTAAACATTCATTCATTTATTCATTAATTGTCTGTAATCGCTTGTCCAATTAAGGGTTGCTGTGGGTTCAGAGCCTACCTGGAATCACTGGGTGCAAAGCAGGAATACACCCCCTGATGGGGCGCCAGTCCTCTACAGGGTGACACGCACTCACATATTCACTCACACACTCACTGCCACAAAACTAAACAACTCAAGGTAAAAACTAGTTTTTGTGGTAATTCAAACAGTGAATAAAAACTTACAGACAAGTTAAACTTTAGCCATGTACATGAGTAGTTTATTTCTATGTTCCATTTTCAAAGACACTGAGCTTAGAGCTGCATTTCCCCACAATCATTGATATCCCCTTTTATCAGCATGTATCCATTGTTTTGTCACAATTTATCACCTTTGATAATATATAATATACATATTAGTATATAAACTTTTTTTCTTCATCTTATCATTATTATTATTATTATTATTTTTATAATTATGTATTACTTTTTATCACCATACATCATCATTTAGACATGTGTATCACCTTTTTCACCTGCTCAGTGAATACAGCATTACAGAAAATACCCAAACTAACAAGCCTTGAAAAGATTTTGCTGGTTAAAACCCAACACACACACACACAAACCCTTTCCGTTTCACTCATTTCTGAACTCTGCAGAAAACACAATAAACAGACACAGAATACATTTCCTGAATGGAGTCCTGACCAGCACAGTTTCCTGTAACAAAACAGTGTAACACTAGTTTCACAGAGAAACCAACACTTCTGTTCAGAAAGGAGCTGGAAAAATGTTGATGTTAAAAAAAAAACAGGATGAACTAAGGTACATTTTGGCTAAAAACAAGATATTACAAACAGAAAATTGGAATGCCATAATCAGTCAGATATTACTGGTAGTGTAGAATAAATTATTATATGTAACAGATCAACCAGTCATTATTCAGTTTGGAAACTGTGTCTGACATGATCATTAGCTTCTGGTGGGTGCCAGCACATGCAGGGGGAGATGGACAAGCTCAAAATAAATCTACACTGAAATTCTGGAACCATGCACTGAGCTGTAAAAATGGACATTAGGATCTGGAACTCTGGGACAAGGCAACAAAGGAGGAATATCTTCATCTACATAATGTTCACAAACATGGGCCAGAGCTGAGTGCAGAGGGATGAAAGGAAGACCCCTTCGCTGGAAGACCTCGAATCAGACAATGGGTTAAATCATTCTGACATGAACAGTTTGATACACACACGCGCGCACACGCGCACACTGCCCTCACGACCCAGGCGCTGCCCGCTCCAGTCCAGCAGGGGGCGGTAAAGCACCACAAACCACTATCAACCGAAGGAGCAGTCTGTGCTGTAGCGATGGCGTCTCGGTTTGGCGTTGTCCGCATGTTCAGAACGGGAGCCGGTGTCGGTATCCGTGTTCTCAGAGCCATGTATGGGAGTAAAGGCGAGGTTCTGGTGGCCGGCTCGGTGGCGGGGGATCGCTTAGGTGACTAAATAAACCGTTTGACCTTGCGGCTCTCTTCGAATTTCTCCATTCCACATTAACAAGCTCCTAAAATTCAGTCGCAGTTCATGTACGAAGAACAGACTAATATTAACATGTTTGTAGAACTTTTAAGCAGTAAATATAAGACATTATATTTCTTATTAACTCATTAATTCGTTGTCTGCAACCGCATATCCTTATTAATTAAGTAGAATTTAATTGATTCTGTGTCCTCTGCCCCTTGTCCTGTTCTTGGTCCCGGAGCTGAACCAGCTGACAGAGTGAAGTTCACAGATCCTGAAGTCCAGGACATTTTGAGCCGGATCACAGGTCTGGACCTGAATAAAGTGTTTCAGCCGATTAAACAGGAGCTCAGTCCTCCGAAGTATAAACTCCTGACGGACGCTCAGCTGCAGGAGGTGAGCTCTTCCTCGAGTCAATATCCCACTCTCACACTCAACATCTCCATCTTTCCTTTTTACAAAACAATATTAATAATTAAAGATTGTGTATTCTCACACTCAAATAACTACAGTAAATAACCACAATAATACAATTAAGAAAGTTAATGAATAAACTATATAAAATAAATAACAGGAGAGCATTCTCAGGCTGGATTGTTCATTTTCCTGTCAGAGAGACTAAGACTAGAGGGAGAAAGAGGTGAAATGAAAAAGAAAGCCTTTACTTGTTGTTTAGAGGTGTGAAGTGCACTGACAAATCATTCCCGTTTTCAGGGAGGTGCAGGGGCTGGTATGGCTTGATTAAATCTCAAAGAGAAGACAGAGCTGTGCCTCCTGTAAAAATGCCTTGTAAACATCATGCACTCTGTAACAATTCCAGCAACAATCTCACTAATCAGACGAGGTCTAATGTCAGTTTGTTTATTAGTAGTGTGTGTGTGTGTGTTACAGGCCATACACAGAGTGGAGGAACATGCCAAGCAGTTACTGGAGTCTCCCCCTGTGTTAGACGAGAGGAAGCCCATCCAGGACATTCTGAGCGAAGATAAAATGCTTGAAGGAAGTGACACAGCCAAATACGTCTTTACCGACATCAACTTTAGCACTCCTCACAGAGTAAGGGTTCATCACACTGTGACATCCTGCGGTCAGACCCCGCGGTCAGTGAGGGGCCTACTCAGGAACTATGCTCAATCCAATTGAATTTTATTCACAGTATTAAAAAAAATGTACAATAATTTTAATAGAGGAATTTTATTTCCTAGGAGTGCTCTAGTTTCAAAGCTGAATAAAATTACTGTTCTTAAAATTCAGAATATGGAAAATGTGTACTTTATATATTATCAGCAATATCTGTATTGCTTCAATTACTTTGTCTGATAATAAAAAAGTGGTACTTTTTCTAATGTATAAAATGTTAATTGTCTATCTCACTTTCTGCCTCTCTCTCTCGCTCCCTTTGCCCCTGTGTGCCTCTCCATCTTTCTCTGACTCGCTCTATGTCTCTAGGAGCGTTTTATTTTGGTGCGAGAGCCAAGTGGGATCCTGAGAAAAGCTTCATGGGAAGAGAGAGACAGGTTCATACAGGTTTACTTCCCCAAAGAGGGGCGCAAGCACACAGCGCCACCTATCTTTAAGGAGGAAAACCTCAAGGTGAAGAACACGGAAAACTGCACTAAATGTTTTAAATAAAGTGAAATTAAATTAATTACTTCACTTTTTTATGTCCAGTCTGCATTTGGACAGAACAGACATGAGGAGGTTCTCAAGCACTGCCTGGTCCAATTCGAGCCAGACTCTGCAGACTTTAAAAGGGTACGTGTGGAGAATGGTTCTGCTGTTTTTCGGAGAGATCTGCAGATCAGAGAGATCTTTGTAATATTTAGCTTAAACTCAGATACTTTTAGAAACCCTCAGTGTGAACAGTCTTTCAGGTGTCAGTTCACTGTTTTATAATCTTCAGAAAATTAAGAAGTGAAATAGGATGCACTGGGGCAGCTGTATATAAGCTTAAGCTTATCATGCTCAAGGCTAATATTGGGCTGGAAGGGTATAAATCCCCTGAACACTGGGCTGTGGAACTGTTTTTTCTGGAGTGATGGAACACAGTTCGGTAACTTTGGCACGAATGGTGCTGGCTTTTTCTGATCAGGACAAAATATAATCATCAGAACCTGAGCTTAGTAAATTTCTGATGTCTCCATGCATCAGATCCTAACACCAACATCTTGCCTAAAGCTTTCCAGAAACAACAGATGCTGTTCCTGACAGGTTAAAGTTTGGTGTTCAATCAGTGCCCACACAAATGTTGCCATATATGGATTATTTCTGTTTCTCGTTGACAGGTCCATGTGATGGCTTATGAGGACATTGAGAACAATGGGAAATACGACCTGCTCCGCTCCACTCGTTTTTTTGGGGGTCTGGTGTGGTATTTGGTCTGCAGTCGCAGAGCTGATGGTCTGTTGTTAGAAATGCTGCAAAGAGAATGGTGAGTATAGACATGAAAACTTTCAAATTTTCAAATAATGTTTGTAGTGTATTTGTGTGTGGGGGGACTTGTGTGTGTTGTGCTGATGTGCGGTGTGTGTTGTGATCACAGGTTTGAGGAAGCTGTGTGTTTGGTGCGTCTCTTTAATCTGCTGCATCCTCATAGCGACTCGGCTCTTCGGGCTCAGAGACAAAACACCAGTGGAGTCGAGCTGCTAAAGGTAAAACACTGCCCTAAGGTTTACTACGCCAAACATAACAGCATGCTCTGAGTTTCTTCACCACACTTTCTCCAGCGTTTAATAATGCACTGTGAACACAGTCCCAGGTTTGAGGTTGGTTGGTAATCTGACCGCACTGAAACATGGTGACATCTCCCACACGTCCGTGGGACACAGCCTCCGACCCCACTTATTAAGAAAGGCTAAAAACTGCAGTAATCTTGAACAGAGAGCATCAGCCCGGAACGAGTGACCTCGGTTCAAAATCATACCAAATTATCGAATTCTTGTCAAATTAACTTGTGTTTTTTTTCTCTCTTAGATTTTTGCTGATTCAGAGTCTCAGAGAGCAGGATTCATTAAACTGGCTTTAAAATCTTACAATAAGAGGATGGCACTGAGCTCGGCATGAACAGAAAACCGCACCGATGTCAGAAGTGCGGAGAAATTCCTCACTGTATATTGTTTTAGAAATGTCACCACTACCAGTTACATTTTTAAAATGGATGATTGTTGTAAATTTCCCAACACTTTGTTAATAAATTGTGCAGATTTTCTTGTTAATGTGAATTTAAGTTTCTTTAAATCATCTTTCTGCATCTTTAAATGCTTGTGTTGTGAAATGATCAAAGCCACTGAGGAGGAGGAGGGAGGGGAGGAACCAGACGTTTGAAAATTTAAGATCCTCCAAGAGCTTTTGCCGAAGGTTATTAAATATTAACCGGTTAAGAATTCACTGCCTGAGACACTGTCGTTTAAGACTAACACATGCACCTGCTGGCTGGCGCTGACTTGTCGGTGTGAAATTAAACCCTCGATGGCCAATGATTTTCTCCAGTGAAATGAAAACAAGCCTAATATTAAGTTTCTGGCCCTCATGAGCCTTGTAGCAGCTTATTTAAAAAAAAAAAAAAACACCTTGGTTCACTACTGGGAAGCGTAAAACCTTGGCTCAGGGAGCATGGTGTGTTTTGCATGAAAAAGCACACAAAATAAATATTTTAAATTTATCTATACATTTCCATATATCAACATTTATTTGGGCTTTTTCTGTATTTTTACTTTATTTATTTGAACATTTCTGAATTTCTGCACCTGTATGTTAATTGAGTGGGCGGTCCTAACCTCACACTAAAGCAGTGGGTCAGTTTGGTGAACCAGACAGACGGAACTGAACAACTCTCGTCATGACCAAGGCTAGCTGTGCTATCTTTCGATAAACTTTCGATAAAAGATTAGAAAACATGTTTGGAATCACAGGGAAACCCTATCATGGTTCAAATCTTACTTAACAGAACGTGATCAGTTTCGTGAAGGTAAATGATTTATCTTCCAATTATTCTGAAGTAAGAATTGGAATTCCACAAGGCTCTACGCAAAAACACTAGTACATGCCTTTATTACTTCTAGGCTAGACTACTGTCAGGATGCACTAGCAGAAATTTAACTAAACTTCAACAGACTAAAACTAGAAAATATGAGCATCAGCATCAGAACTGTCTCACTTCATAGGCTGCCTGCTAAATTCCATATCGATTACAAAATTATATTATTGACATATAAAGCCTATGTAACGCTTTCAGACTAGAACACACCCACAAAAGAGGCTAAATTGTTTATTAATGATAAGGGAAATCCAACAGAGTAGTCTTGAACACGCAAAGGGTAAACACACCAGCAAACAGGAACACGTAGGCAAAAACACAGTCATAAACACTAGAGCAGGGGTGTCAAACCAGATCCACGGAGGACCGTGTGGGTGCAGGTTTTCTTTCCAACCACGCAGAAGCCACACCTCATTCCACCTGTTTTTAATCATTGGATCTAATCAATAGATCTTGACTTTCAGTAGTGTGGGGCTTTTGCATGGTTGGAAAGAACACCTGCACCCACACGGCCCTCCATGGATTTGGTTTGACACCCCTGCACTAGAGGCAGTCCTAATAGTCCAGAACCAGAAACCAGAAAGAGTATCAAAGTCCAAAAGAATTAAAGGGTCCAATACAGGTGTACTCAATCAATACTCAGGAGAGTTGGAGTTGTGATAGGTCGATCGGATGGCTGGAGAAGTCATGTAACAGAAGAGTTCTGGGAAGTGGAGTTTTTGGGTTTAGGATATAGAGTCGGTTCACCAGAAGGCGTGACAGCCCTGAGCTTGCTCCTGTATATCTTCAAGATATTACTTACTCAGATCACGGAGTACTGGCTTTTTAATAGTTCCCAGAATTCAGAAGGCCTCAGCTGGGTGAAGAGCTTTTTTTTTTATATAAAGTCCCCAACTCTGGAATGATCTTCCAAAAAATGTTTGTGACTTTGAGACACAATCTCATTCTTCAAATCTAGACAGAAAACTCATTTGTTCCGTTTAGCTTTTGGTAGTTAATGCTCCTCCTCAGATAAACGCAGCAGATTCAGGGATCTATGGACACAGGGAATTATAGTAAACTTGGTGCTGTTGTCCGACTGTTTGCACGTGATCACTCAGGTTTTTGGACAGTGGAGCAGAGGGATGCCAATGTTTTACGATGCTCACGCATCTGTGTGTCCTTCTGGTTATCTCCTTTTAGTTAAGCTGTTATAGTCAGATCTCATTAGGCACACTCTGGAAATGTTCACATACTCTGCTTTGCATACACCCAAACAGATCAAGACTCCAATTCCAGATCAGTTCCATCCCTCTACCTTTTTCAGAGTAAACAACCGCCCACCTGTATGGCTGGACACTGATGGATAACTGATTGTCGAGCTCGTGCTCCACGCTTCAGATCAGCTGCCATTTGCCTTGGACTAGCTGCCCACCATATTTTGGAGTTTTCATGCACTCCTAACTATTATTACCAGCAGATTGACCAGAGAAGGATAGGTCCCCCCTTGTGAGCCTTGGTTCCTCCCAAGGTTTCTTTCTCAGCTCGGAGGGAGTTTTTCCTTGCCACTGTCGCCCCTGGCTTGCTCACCTGGGTGATTTTTACATTCTTTACGTTTCATGTCAAATCTTTGTCTTTACTGGAATTCTGTGAAGCAGCTTTATGACAACATCAGTTGTAAATGTGCTATTCAAATAAATTTGATTTGAAGAGGACATCCACTGTACGTTTTTGAAAGTCACGACATTCTGAGGATATTCATCAACGTTAATAATTGGTCATCTACTGGTCATTGTACAATGTTGCAGAAATGCAACAAGGGACATTGAGCAGCGTACATATATGGTTCTGTGCTGGTTATAACATGATGTGATAACAAAATGCAAGGTACATTGAGCTATGTACAAATATGGTCCTGTGCTGCAGATAGCAAAGTGTTGTTGAAACAATGTTGATTTTGAATCAGAACCATCATTATGGTTCATGTTGAAATTTCGACAATGTTGGATCAACGTTAGAGCTTGAACTAAATGTTTCAGCCTATAACATTGGCAATAGTGACAGTGAATAGAGAATGGGCAACTACGTAATAGCGCATTGCATGGTGGGTAGTGTTCGTCATCTGTAGTTAACCAACGTTCTCACATTGGTATGTGATTTCAATAAGTGTGTCTTCCAGCCACTGTTGTTGCTGTTTCAGTGTTGTTTACTCCTTAAAAAAATCTCTGCCCAACATAAATAAACAATTTAGATTGTGGTTAAGTTGGTGTGGTGATGGTCTCGTGTTCAAAATACAGTAAATACTGGTGGCCAATATTCAAACTAGAAGTTGACCAGCATTTTGTATCGTGATCATTTACTGTGCTTTATTACATTTTACTGTAATTTTGAGATGTCAGTACTTAAGTCTATGCTGCCACTTTTTAGCGTTATCTGCACTGTACTGATACTGTGATCTTTACTTGTTTACACTGCTGCTTGCATGTTTTTTTTTTCCTGGTAACGCTTTATAATACAGCCCACGTCTTTGGTACTTTGCCGGCACTTACTGCATATCTTCACAGGTTTTATGGTGTACATTACTGTGTTTTAAAGTGTATTTAATGGGTACTTACAGTGTACCTTCTGTAATTTCTTACACTTCCCATAACTCCCTCACAATTCAGTGCATCTAAATTACATGTTTTTGTGAGTACATCCCAGACACATAATGCATCTTCTTGCATATATACAGGGTTTGGACAATGCAACTAAAACACCTGTCATTTTAGTGTGGGAGGTTTCATGGCTAAATTGGAGCAGCCTGGTGGCCAATCTTCATTCATTGCACCAGTGAGAGCAGAGTGTGAAGGGTTAATTAGCAGAGGGTAAGAGCACAGTTTTGCTCAAAATATTGAAATGCACACAACATTATGGGTGACACACCAGAGTTCAAAAGTGGACAAATTGTTGGTGCACGTCTCGCTGGCGCATCTGTGACCAAGACAACAAGTCTTTGTGATGTATCAAGAGCCACGGTGTCCAGGGTAATGTCAGCATACCACCAAGAAGGACGAAACACATCCAACAGGATTAACTGTGGATGCAAGAGGAAGCTGTCTGACAGGGTTGTTCGGGTGCTAACCCGGAGTGAAACAACAAAAAAAAACAAGACCACGGCTGCCCAAATCACTGCAGAATTAAATGTGCTCCACAGGGTCAATATACACGGGCTACTCATGCCAATACCAAACGTTGGTTTCAATGGTGCAAGGAGCGCAAATCTTGGGCTGTGGATAATGTGAAACATGTATTGTTCTCTGATGAATCCATCTTTGCTGTTTTCCCCACATCTGGGAGAGATACGGTGTGGAAAAGCCCCAAAGAAGCGTACCGCCCAGACTGTTGCATGCCCTGAGTGAAGCATGGGGGTGGATCAGTGATGGTTTGGGCTGCCGTATCATGGCATTCCCTTGGCTCAGTACTTGTGCTAGATGGGTGTGTCACTGCCAAGGACTACCGAACCATTCTGGAGGACCATATGCATCCAATGGTTCAAACATTGTATTCTGAAGGTGATGCCGTGTATCAGGACGACAGTGCACCAATACACACAGCGAGACTGGTGAAAGACTGGTTTGATGAACATGAAAGTGAAGTTGAACATCTCCCATGGCCTGCACAGTCACCAGATCTAAATATTATTGAGCCACTTTGGGGTGTTTTGGAGGAGCGAGTCAGGAAACGTTTTCCTCCACCAGCATCACGTAGAGACCTGGCCACTATCCTGCAAGAAGAATGGCTTAAAAAGTTTGTGTGGATTTTTTGATGTGGGGAATCATGATGTTCGTACAGGTGCATGGCGTTATTGCTGAAACAACATAACCAAATAATGGAAACATTTTCAGTGTTTAATGTTCTGAACAATGTCTTTTATGAGATTTTGTATAAACATTATACATATATAAATATAATGTCATTTTGGTCACGTTATCATGACAAAATCTTACGTGTTAACACGTCAATTTTTAATAAGGTCTTAACGTGCATGTGTTCACATGTTTAGAGCCCAATGGCGTTCCATAGAGCCGGCCAGTTCGTTAGTGACTTCCACTTTGCCGGCGGCTCTCTGCCAGTTTTATTAGTGATCTCAACTGCATCAGCGGGATTAAGTTAAACTTAATTACTTCATTAGTTAACGTCCATAAATCATGACACATAAATAACGTTGTAAAATCATTTCAAAAAACCAATAAAGTTTACTGTTGGTTAAATCTTAAATCAAGTAGTTCTGAGTCCTTGCTTAGATCAAACTTGTTAATTTATTTATTATTTTAAATAATGAAGGTTATTTATTTTGCAACAAATAACCCCACTGAATTTAATTTAAATTTAGATAGGATAACAAAAACTGCTGTCATTAAGGCAGATGATCTAATTTATGTTAATTTGGTCTATATTCTTTTATTCATTGGCTGATCATGCAAACAACACTAAATATGTGGAAAAGGGCAACAGTTGATTTGTAGTGTGTTTATGGTTTACAGTTTTAAAAAATATTTTAGTACTGTTATAAAACAAAAAACATCCCTAGAACTGTATATTTCTAAATCTCATAAACAAAAAAGCTGTGATATGGATGAGAAAATATAATCAGATCATGTAGAATAAGCATTTACTGCATTTCTGACTTTTTTCCTTTGCTAGATAATGCACAGTCCTTAAATATTATTTTTATTTTCAATTATTTTTTGTAATTATTTTATTGCATACAATAACCATATTCCATTCTGTTTTTAAATTGTGTTTTTTTTTAATGCTTTTAATTGTATTCATTCACTGTAAAACAATTTGTGAAATCAATCTAAGAATATTTCATGACATAAAAGTTTAACTGCTTGTATTCAACTACAATAAACACTTCCATGAAACAATGCCTCCAAAGCACTTTGGCCTGGTCCAATTTTTATATGATTATTGTTTATTTAGGAGATCATTGGAGAGTTGAAAAAATATTTCTAGGATCATTTGTACATCAAAAGCATAATATAGTGTCTCAGAAATCTGAAAGGCTCATTGAAGGCACAATATAACAGACTATTGATATCCAGAATATGAAGAAATGTCATTGTGGAATGTTTGTCATGGCCCTGTGAATATAGCAAGTGACATGATGAATATGTGGAAACATGAACTGTGGAGTAAATGTCCTATGGCATTTTTATTTCTTAATTGTCAGATTATCAAGAATCTGAAATTGATATTACAGAAGGTGTAATACAAATATAATAACCCAAAGTGCAGAGTTTAATTCATAAAGTTGTGTTTGCTTAAACACTGAATGACGGTGTGTATATTCACAATGGCTGGTTATTTCTAATATTATAAATATTTATATAGAAATTTGTGTTTGTAGATAATTTATTTGTTGTAACAATGCTTCTTGGCAATACATTTTATACCATTGAAAAGCCTGTTAATTTCCCTTTTCAATGGTGCCACATTTGTAAGGAACATGCATTTGTGGGATGAGCAGTAGAGCTGAGTATGTGGGTTGCACCCATGAAAAATGTGCCAAATCCTCTCTGCCAAAGACAATTACATTGTACAACCTATGTTTATAAGTAATTTCTTCAGTTTTATTTGTATAAGTTCCATCTCTCACTGCTGTTCAAAGTCAAATGCCCATATGTTTAAATATGTTCAGAAAAGACAAAGGCTTTCATGAGGTGTCCTAATATTTATGTTTCCACATTCAGTCATATCACATGCTATGTTCACAGGGCCATTAAAAAAATCTCCACAGTAAAATTTCTTCTTTTCAGGATCAATAGTCTGTTATATTGTGTCTTTAGTGAGCCTTTTAGATTTTTGGGATACTTTGAAAATAAAGAGATAATATCCGCGGAAGAAAGCTAAACGTGTAGTTTTTCCAGGGTGTGGAAGTTGCAGTCTAGCAGCGACAGAATGTAACTCACCATTTAAGGTGAAACAGAAAATACTATGAATCGATTACTTATCCTTTGTATCCCGGATGTGTACTCTGAATTTTTTGACTCATATTTTCGCATCTGAATTCGGCCTATCGAATTTGAGCAACTTCAAAATATATTGTTTGAATTTTTGTGAGATTGATTTTTTTTTTATCTGAATTTATTAACCTTAAATAATAACAGTGAAAACGTGTTCTTGAGAATTCACGAGTTTAATTCAAGAGCAATTATATTCAGATACATAATTGTGAAGCAAAATATTCAGAAGTGTAAATCTGAAGACTTAAATTCAAAAGCAACAAAATACAGATGCATAATTTCAGTGCAAAAAAATTCAGCGCTACAAATTCAAAGGTGGTAATATTTCAAAGTCTGATGAGACAGATTTGCTTCCATAAAGATATATTTTATAGATTATTTAACAATAATTATTAACAATCAAAATATTTAATAAATATCTATGAATACAATTTCTCCAGATGAGTGCTGAGGCCATGGGATATTTTCACTCTACAGGCTCCGCTGATTTTTTACCAATAACGAATATTACTGATTGCTTTATAGACATTTAAAACTAATTTATTACAGAGTTGTTAACGGAGAGATATATTTTGCGTTGAACTGAGAAGACAAAGGGTGCGGAGGCCAGCAAGTGGGAGGGGCGTACGCAGCAAGTGGGCAGAAACTAGTGATGTGTCGGTCGCGAACGAACCGGTTCAAAGAGCCGGCTCTTGTAAGTGAACGATGAGAGCCGGTTCCCGTCTAAGACTGAGCCATTTTTTTCTAAGGCTTGTCATTCAACCAATCAGAGAACAACAAGCAAGCTCCAACCCTCCAACCCTCCGAGCTGAGACACTTGGTTTTCCTGAATACCAATCTGCCTTCCAAAAAATAGCTGAAGAAAATGTTAAATCAGTTAAATGTTTGTTGACAGTTGTGGTTGTTTTAATCTCTACCGTTGAATGCTGCTGTTTTGCACTGTGCAGAGTATTTGTTTATTTTATTACCCAGAAATGGATGATTATTTAATTTAATAAGCTATTTTGTAATACCTACCTTTTTGGGTTTCATTGGCTGTATTTCAGAGTTTACAAGTGATTTTTTATTAAGGTGTTTAAATACAGTTGAATGTGTGAGTGCAGTCAGTGAGTTATTACAAGACAGCCATAAAACAATTGGCCATTGCAACACTATTTATTATTTTTAATATTGAACAATAATAGTTTGTCCATATCGTCATGTAAAATGTAGGTAATATTGTTCTGTACCAGTGGAAATAAGTGGTAAATCAAAGAGCCATTTAGGAGCCGAAAGAGCCGGCTCTTTATGAAGAGCCGAGCCAAAAGAGCCGGCTCCCCAAAAAGAGCCGAAATTCCCATCACTACTGCAGAGATACCCTTCTTTGGGCGGGGTTGGATGTGCAGCGAGAGGCTTCTCAATTCGGCAGCAACCCTACATGCCTCAACGCTAGGGGTGCTGGACTAAATCTAGTGCAGGTCCTAGAACAGTTGTTCTAGAAGTGTATCCGGGCACGGCCATGTTTTGACCTCAGTGCAGCAAAAGGAAGTTTAATAATTCTCTAGTTTCAGGTGTTCTGATTCAAAACGGACCGCTCCTGGAGTCTCAGTCTTTATAGAGCGACAGATTTTGAATCGCCGAGATGTTTAACCGAATGACGAGTCTGTGGATGGGTGATGTATGTATTCTTTCTGTACAATGTTCTTATTAGAACCCAAAGAGTTGGGTCTTATTAGCGATGGTTTGTAGCTAGCATGTGTTAGCTATTTTCCCTGATGGTTTCATTTGGAATTTTAATTGAGAGTTAGCTACGTTAGTAACCCTCTAAAATGTGCTCGCGGTTAGCTCGGTATTTATTTCTAGAACAAATCTTGATGTTGCGTGGTTTGCCAACCCTTGGCTAAATTAAGTTCGTTTAAAGTATACAGCGCTAGCTAACCAGCTACAAATATATCCACCGTTGTTTTATGTTTACATGTATGTAATAAAACGCTGGAATATTCATACCTTATTTTGTTTTCCTTATCACTTCCTTATCATTTCCTTATTTTTTACTTCCGTGCTCCGAGTTCTTACGTTCTCTGTCCTACTCGCTGACTTGTTATACAAAAATAACACTGTTACAGTGAGTAGATACATATGCTATGTGGGTTTAATGCCCCTAAATAAAAACAATATTCGTTACAAAGGGAATGTCATTAGTTTCCAGTGGATAACATGACGTCAGATTCGCAAAGCTGACATTAATGTATGCTGTCTCACGAGTCACATCTCACTGCATTCTAATGGGAGTGAACTCACGCCTAAGGAGCACTTGTGCCAAAACTTGATGCCAAGGCCATGCAAGAGCTGAGCAAAATTTGATTGTTTTATAGCAATTTAATACACAACAAGCAGCGACTACTCATACACGGACAGTTTACATTGCACTCTGTGGAGCTCATTTGCTTCTAGTGCCAAACATGCTCAAATGTAACCTATAATTTAATACAATTTCAAATGACCATTTAAAGTTTAAATAATGCTTGTAGGTGATCTTGTGAATTTTGGTGGCAATAGCTTGAAGATTGACCAAATTAGAGCAGTTAGGAAGGAGGAAAAATAAAGGGAACTAGGAGTGTAAGGGGCTAACAAGTGCATGTAATCAAAAGCTTTATACAGTCCCATATCACCTCGGTAGACACATGAATTCCAGTTGGAATGGCATCAATATCTCAAATTGTAGGGGGAATTAGCCAAACAAGAATTAATAGACGAAGGATGACTTAAGACGAACAATATGTTGAGTATTGTTTTGCACAACCATAATTAAAATATTTGCAGTTAATGCAGTAAAGCGTTTGACATTTTCTGATCAGAAATGAAGACCCTCACGATTAATTTTCAGCAAAACGTTATCTGCATGCAAAAGCAATAAAACATGAGGGAGTGTGTTGTTGGGAAGTAATAGCATGGATGTATTGCAGCAAGCAAAAGATGAAGGTGAGTGCTGTAGTCCATATCAGCTGTGCTGTTATTTCAAGAAAAGGCCTTGAATGTTCTGTTACTTTTATATACCTTTAAGGTAATGAATTATTAAATAAAATCAGCGCTGTAAAAGTGGCGTCAAATATGCTTATTAAATTAGTAAATACTTCCATCAAATTATAGTTCCTCGACCAGCAGCTTGTTGCTATGTCACAGTAATGAACTCTACTGCCCAGACTGGATCAGCCTCAGCTCACTAACTGTGCATACATATTGCAAGCGATAAAATCACTCAACATTGATTGTGCAGCAGGCAGGTGGGTGTGTCCAGCAACACATGGGCAGGCAGTGCAGTACTGAGTTGCATGACCAACAAAACATGTTTTGAAAGGAACATCAACCAGTGTAAGGGCATAGTCTTTATTTTTTCACAAAAGCATCACAACATTGACATGACTGAAAACGAATGACTTCAGTCGCCGTGTCGCTTACGTCGCTTTTGATGTGATCTCCGATGGGCTCCCTACTGGTATCTGTATTTTTCTCTTTGTTGTTCTTATTGTATGTTTTTTATTCTTAACCTGGCTTTGTCTCAAGTCATATCATTTTGTTTTAGTTTGTTAGTTTATAGTTTATTTTTTCATACTCTTTCAAATTAACAATAATGCATGGTTAATTACATTAATTAGTTTTTTTTGCGCATTTAGTTTTTTCTTAACTACACTGATGTCTTTTGTATTTGTGTTGAATTAAACTCTTTAGTTTTATAAGAAAAATTTAAACTTGCATGTTTACAATTTGTATGTGATTATTTATCTATGTTGTTATTTTAAAAGTAAACTAAATAAAGTTTGCTGGTGTGAAACATGAAGTTTATTTAGTGGTGAAAAATGTAATGAGCACAGCGGAGTAATACACTCGTTGTGAAAAAAGTGCTGTCATTGTGAAATATCAGTACAGTTAGAACGCTTTTGAACCTGTCAGTGTGTCATTACCGCACCTAACGGTTGTATAATTTCATATTAATTTGCTCTGAAGTGGCAAAGAGAATGATTCAGATTTTTTTTTAGAGATATTTTTAAGTATTTTTTTGCTGTTCTGTTGTTTTGTTTATATGAGACATAATTTTCTAACATGATGTCAGGTCTGCAAAGGAGCCATTTGGAGATAAGAATACCTTCATATCACTCAACTTACGTTATGTCACTAAAAACACTGCTATCCAGTGCATTCGGTCTGGAACTGGATGAAGAAACTGGAGTGTAATTAAACATTTTACTCATTTCCTGTGTGACAAAACTCATGCATGAAAACCATATAAGAATTGCTACAGTGTATATGGGTTCCTGAAAATGTCTTGCAGTGATCTTACTGCTGCCAACTCACTGGTTTTTTTGGCCTCTAAAAGTGACTTGCTATGGGGTGGGCTATGTTGTCAAGGCAGCCACCCTAACTGTAAAGCACTGCAGGAAACCCTGGGCTTATTCTCATATAAAGGAACAGGTGCTTAAACTGGTCATGCTGAACAGGGCTATTTGACTTATTTGATCCTTGAGGTGTTTTGACTAAAGCAGGTCATGGATGTTTCATTAAGACCATAAGTAATTCTGTGGAAAAGTGTTATGTCCTTGACACTTGTACATACCAATTATAAAATGGTTCTCCAAATATATAATACATATTACACTGTAGTTGAATCTAGTGTTTTTAGGGGGTGACTGTGTTTGTGAGCTTGTTTCATCTTTTTCTTAATTACTGTAAATTAGTCTGTGATTTAATTGTAAAAAAATGTATTTTATTTGTATGTAAAAAGCCACCCTAATGTGTTTTACAGTTAGACCCATACATGGATGAAAACTTCATCAAGCAAGCTTTCAGCACTATGGGAGAGACCGCCTATGGTGTTAAAATCATCACACATCGAGTTACAGGGTATGACCACATTACATCTATCAATTTTAATATCACCATTTCCATCTTTGTTGATGCCTTTGAAATGTTACAATGTACACAGATGAATGAAAACATTAAGTCCACTGGCACAATATGTTGTTTAGGTAATTGGCACATTAGTAAAATTAAGCTTCAGCTTGAATGCCAAGACCTAACCTCAGCATACTGTTGCTATCTTATGATTTGTTCCTCATCTGAAGATTTTCATTGTTGCAGACCATGAGCACTACACACACCATCCTGGTTAGCATCACATCATATGGACATAATGTTGCCAATTTCTTAAAAATCCACCATGTCAGCTACCCCAACTTATCATTTTATTATCATCAATTTATCAGTTACTGACATTCACATTCAGAATGAAGACATGCCTGCAGAATCTTTCATATTCTGAATTCAGGCATGTGCTGAATCTGCAAAATCTCACTAACCAGAGATTACACTGGTGAAGGAATGATTGTTACAAATACTGCTCACATATGTGATTTATGAATTGAACACCAAAGTTCACTATCACGGTTTTATTAAATTATCCAACGAAGCGATACAGTGCTTGGTTAAGTTAATGGTACTCAGCCAGTTTCTTGAGCTAAAGGCTAAAAACACAACCCAAAGCTATCCCTATACTTCCTGCAGCTTCTCCTATAGAGTAAGAGTCCCTTTGGAAAGAGGACAGAAAGGTAAGTATTTCTACTCAACTAAAAACCCCTGAATATATACATGAACATATTTTGTTGAATGGAGTGGCTATGCCTCGCCCTCATGTTGCTTAGGAACAGTGCTTGTTTTTAACGGAGTACACTTACATTTATAGCATTTAGCAGACGCTCTTATCTAGAGTGACTCACAAAAGTGTATCCTAAACACTTTGTTCAGACAGAATGTGTATCCTATGTAGTACAAAGAGGTTGGGGTCCAAATTTCTTCTGAGCTCAAACAAAACACTAAACAAATTGTGAATAAAAACTGAATGCAATGATGTGGAGACGGCAAATGTCAAAGTTTTATTCGTAATAGAACATAGATGACAGATCAAAAGTTTAATCTGAGTAAATGTAACATTTTAAAGGAAAAATATGTTGATTCAAAATTTCAGTGTCAACAAATCCCAAAAAAGTTGGGACAAGTAGCAATAAGTGGCTGGAGAAAGGAAATGGAGCATATAACGAACAGCTGGAAGACCAATTAACACTAATTAGGTCAATTGACAACATGATTGGGTATAAAAAGAGCTTCTCAGAGTGTCAGTGTCTCTCTGAAGCCAAGATGGTAAGAGGATCACCAATTCCACCATTGTTGGGCAGAAAGACAGTGCAGCGATACCAGAATGGTGTTACCCAGCGTAAAATAGCAAAGACGTTTAAGTTATCATCATCAACCGTGCATAACATCATCAAAAGATTCAGAGAATCTGGAACAATTGCTGTGCGTAAGGGTCAAGGCCGTGAAACTCTACTGGATGCTCGTGATCTCCGGGCCCTTAAACGTCACTACACCTCAAACAGGAATACCACTGTCAAGGAAATAACAGAATGGGCTCAGGAATACTTCCAGAAAGCATTGTCAGTGAACACAATCCACCGTGCCATCTGCCGTCGCCAGCTGAAACTCTACAGTGCAAAGAGGAAGCCATTTCTAAGCAAGCACCACAAGCTCAGACGTTTGCACTGGGCCAGGGGTCTTTTAAAATGGAGTGTGACAAAATGGAAGACTGTTCTGTGGTCAGATGAGTCACGATTTGAAGTTCTTTATGGAACACTGGGACGCCATATCATCCGGACCAGAGAGGACAAGGATAACCCGAGTTGTTATCATCGCTCCGTTCAGAAGCCTGCATCACTGATGGTATGGGGATGCATGAGTGCTTGTGGCATGGGCAGCTTGCATGTCTGGAAAGGCACCATTAATGCAGAGAACTATGTTCAGGTTCTAGAACAACATATGCTCCCATCTAGACGTCATCTCTTTCAGGGAAGACCCTGCATTTTTCAACAAGATAATGCCAGACCACATTCTGCAGCAATCACAACATCATGGCTACGTAGGAGAAGGAAATGGCAGCCTGCAGTCCAGATCTTTCACCTGTAGAGAACATTTGGCGCATCATAAAGAGGAAGGTGCGACAAAGAAGGACCAAGACGATTGAACAGTTAGAGGCCTGTATTAGACATGAATGGGAGAGCATTCCTATTTCTAAACTTGAGAAACTGGTCTCCTCTGTCCCCAGACGTCTGTTGAGTGTTGTAAGAAGAAGGGGGGATGCCACACAGTGGTAAATAATGGCTTTGTCCCATCTTTTTTGGGATTTGTTGACACCATGAAATTTTGAAACAACATATTTTTACCTTAAAATGATACATTCTCTCAGTTTAAACTTTTGATCTGTGATTTGTGTTCTATTCTGAATAAAATATTAGATGTTGGCACCTCCTCATCATTGCATTCAGTTTTTATTCACAATTTGTTTAGTGTCCCAACTTTTTTGGAATCCCGTTTGTATCAATATATATGAAGTGGAAAAGCACAAAAAGGCAATTAGACATTAAGTAATATATATAAGGTTTAAATCATTTATATATACTGTGGGTACAACCAAATATATCTAAATAACCTAGTAATTTCTATATAGTTGCAAATATAAAAATTTGTTGCCTTTTTAAAGCTGCTAATAGTCACTTTCGCAAACTATCATTTGATGACCTCAGAACATGATTTTGAACATAGTGTCAGACATTCAGAGAGATTTTAAGGTGCTAACATTAACAGCTTTAAAAACAATAAAAGAAAACTCCACAGCCAATATAATGATGTTAGAATGGATTTAATATGCTCACTCCTTGTAGACATTAGTACTCTCACTGAAGCATTTTGAACAACCTATTGTGGTTTTTGGCAGTCCTGTGAAGTTTGTTGCAATTTTCTAGGCTCAAGGGCACATTTGTAAGATTAGACATTTTAAGAGTTGATTTAGTTTTGAGTTAAAATGGTCAAACATTGTATGTGTTTGTAAGGGACTGGGTGGGGAGAGGACATTAAAAGCATTAATAAAATCTCCAGCAGGTTCTGAATGCATTTTATTTATTTATTATATTTTCTTCATATCGGAGTGTTCTGTGTTTTGGCTTGTTTGATGTATATGTCTCTTCAGTTTGAAGTACTTTATTCTTTGAATTATTTTTAAAACACACATACATATTTTTATTTTGTTTTTTGTATGATGTCTTTAATTTGTGGATACTACTTTTTGCATTTCTTATTTTTTCTCCAGAGGCTCTGCTGGATATTGCTTCGTGGAATTGGCAGATGAAGCCAGTGTTGATCGATGTGTTCAGAGGCTCAATGGGAAGCTAGTTCCAGGATCAAATCCTGTAAGTCACCAGATTTATGGTCTCGTTGTTGTATATATATATATATATATATATATGTGTGTGTGTATACACACACACACACACACACACACAGAGTCCCTGACAGAAATTCTGTTGCTTATCCATGTTGTGGAAACAAAAGCTTATAACCTGACTTTAAATTCGTCATTGGTTTTAGAAATTACTCATATGAAAGCTGAAACCCTCCCAAATTAAGTTTAATTTACGGAAATAAATTTGCTTCACTGCAGAAATATTGATCATGAACACTCCATTCATTCCCAGACTCATATACATCTATAAACTTCTTTCTGAAGGCCACAGATATCTCTTTAGATCTCGGCGTGGTGATACCACTCACTTCATCAATTAAGGTTTAAATGAAGACAGCTTCCTCCAATGTCCTCTTTAATAATGGTCTAATCATTTGCAGCTGACGTGGTGCAAATGATTCTAACATTTTAAACAGTATAAATGTAGGAGTGTCCTAACATTTTCCTCACAAGAAATGTACAATTTGGTTAAATAAAACTTACCTCTAAGTAATTTCTTCAGTTTTATTTGTTTAGTTATATAAGCTCCATCTCTCAATGCTGTTAAAATGAAACTCATCTGTCCATGTTTAAAATGTTCAAAAAGACAAAGGTTTTTATGGGGTGTCCTAACAATTTCACACAACAGTAGCTCCTTCAATTGCTGACTTTATCAACATAACAAGTTAATAAACAAGTTATCTGATACCCATCTACAAGCTGTACAATATAAAATTAATCACGGACCATGCTACACTGGACAAAAGTTGTTTAAGATGAGATTCACTGCTTCTGAAATATATACACCACAAATAGCTACATCCGTGCAATGTCACACTGTACACCCATATCAATATGATTGTCTGCTTGGAGTCATATCAACAATCAACATAGCAAAGGAAATCTCTCTTCTGCTCATTTGCCAAGAAAACTATCCTCAGAAACTGGAAATCAAGAAACTCCATTACTATTAGTCACTGGAAAAATCTACTAATTGATCATATTTCTATAGGCAAAATAACAGATTCATTCATTCATTCATTCATTCATTGTAATCGCTTATCCAGTTCAATGTCGTGGTGGGTTTGGACCCAGAATCAATGGGCACAAGGCAGGAACACACCCTGAAGGGGGACACACATTCACTCACACACTCATGGACTCTTCTGAGTCACAAATCCACCTACCAATGTGTGTTTTTGGACCTTGGGAGGAAACCCACACAGACATGTTTTGTTTTTCAACCAAAAAAAAATGTGCATATGTTATATTAGAATTATAATGCATTGTTAAGCTGGTTAAATCTACCTCACTACTTGTGGTGCAATACAAAGGGAACATGCAGAAATTTGAGATGGTTGTAGCTCAACTGAGCACAACGAGGATAGATAAATGGCAGTAGCAAATTTATCTGAAGTAGTTTTAGTCAGCAGATTAGCAGTCTGGGCAGTTTACTCTGCAAGTTAGTGATACTGTAATGTTGAGTTGAGGCTGATCCAGCCTGGGTAGTGAGCGCAGTCAAGTTGCTGTTACATAACAACAAGCTACTTGTTGAGAAACTATAAATTGGTGGAAGGATTTACTAATCTTATAAACTGAGCTGTGAAACTGGTTTCAAATATGTTTATTTATTTCATACTTTATTTATTACCCAAACTGTTGTATAAAATCAATAGAACACACACACTGTCTCGTGTTCTATAGCTTAACTACACGTCCATTCTTGATTTAGTTCCCAACTATTTTATTCACTAGTTTCAAACAAATTATTTATAAAACATTTAAACTACCTTTATTTGGGGAAAAATTAATCTCTGTAGCTCGCTCTGTACTATGGTTATTGTTATAAACATTATTTATTATTTTTCGGCCAAAACTTTTCCCACTTAACCTCTTCAGTTTTCGCATTATCGATTCTGTTTAAACACCAAATTGTCCAGTTTAATGGTGTGATGCTTGCTTGCTAAGTGCGCTTTTTGCTTTACAGTCTGTTTTGTCCCCCTTTTATTTTTTTCTTTAGCAATTTCTATGCAAGTAGGCCCACAGTTTTTAAGCTATCAACTCTGTTTGAACTGCAGATTGTCTGGTTTGATGACATGAACTCTGTCAGGCACTTCATGGTGATGAAGGACAAACCCAGGACTGGTTAGATATTACGAAATATAAATGACTCAATACATGTTTATTGCATAGTTCTGTGTTCTGAAGGCCACATGTAGTTTTTTTTTATTTAGTCAAACTATTAGTTGTAAAAATGACATTTACAAATAAAGTAGTTTACACTGTACATAGGCTCAGATGAATATGTGGTAATGTGACAACACTAGTACAATATACTAATGAAGGTGCATGACTGACAGCTCTATCACTGGAGAACAGAATCCTGTTTACATTTCCATGCCCCCCCTCTTCCTGGTTTTTTACACACTAAAATGGTACAGGCAGGTAGAATTGGCAGCCCTTCATGCATGAACTTATTGAGGTCTTTTGTTGTTTGTGTCTATGGTGTGGTTTCGTGTGATTATTTATATATATATATATATATATATATATGTTAACATTATTGTACTAACATTATACTGTGGTGGAGAAAATACATACAAGTATTAAGAATTGAAATCTAACAGAGCATTTGCAAGCATTTGATTCAAAAGGATCAGTACTGGAAATGGGGCATTAGTGAACATACAATGCACGTGTCATTTGCATTACCAGCTGTCTTCACTGTGAAGTTCACATATTGCCAGTAAACATTTTTACTGTGGGTCTATGAACCTTTCTGTAGTCTCAGGTTTTGCTTCCCTGCATATTTTCACGGCCACCCAGATGGACGCTCTCAGGGTGATGCAGGCGAAGATGAATGTTGTCACCTTGGAGAAGTTAAACAAGATGTAAAATTTTCCTGCCATGGTGATTTTGTTGTGTCTATTCTGGGGCTGGGGCTCTTTTGCAGTGCGAGATGTGGACCCACATGTCCCTCTCTGCAATCTTCACTACATTGTGAGTAGTCAGGAGCACCTGGAACAGTCCTTGCCAGCGATCTGCAGGATCCAATCCCCAGGTTTCACAGTGTGTACCAAGCTGGGCTTGGTAGAGATTCTTTCATCCTCCTGTGCACATCAGACAAAACAGAACACAACGTTGCATGATTTTTTTGCATGTAATCGCGTTATACTCATGCACACCAGTGGCAGGACTTCCACCCAATTTAGCCCCATTTCTAATCAGTTTTTGTTTTATTGTGCCATTTGCTCTTTTTACTGCCCCTGCACTCATAGGGTGATTGTTTGTGTAGTGGCATGCCAATTACTTCGCTGATGTGTGTTTAAAATTTTGCTAACAATTTGCTACAAATCCATTTGTAGGTGATCAAAAGGCAGGTCAGGTTCTGGATGTCCGTGTGTGTTCATATGAAATGGCTCTTGTCAAATTTACCTTCAGACAGGCGAGACACTTTTTTCAAAAGGGTAATCTGAGTAATCTTTTACAAACCACTGTTGTTTTACTGCATCTACCATTCCTTCCCTTCGAACAATGATCCAATCCATGGGCCATTTTCGGAAAGTAGTAGGAGGGTAGACATGGTTTGTTGTTTGGCCCCAACCAGATTTTCCCATTAAATGCACACCCATGGTTTCACATCTTTAGCTGTTCTAGTTTTTTGAATTTCCTCAGGTGTAATATCCTGAGGTTCAACAATGGTGGCTTGTATTAAAACACCCCAGGGTCAGATGCTGCCTTCTAAGCTGCAGCATCTGCTCTTGTGTTACCCAATGCTTCACTGCAACTAGTTCAGCAGCCTGTGCTGAAAAACTGGAAGGTAGGCTACGTGTAAGCAAAGTGTCTGTTAGTGTAACAACAGCAAACCCCTTTTTTGTCACGTCCTTGGAGTCTTTGTAGCTGGATCAATCTACATAGAGAATTAAATCAGCATTAGAACATCTTTCAGGTAAGGTCGTGGAGAGCAGACAAAGTTCATTGTGTGCAGACAGTCATGGGGCTACCCTTCCTGTTCTGTGGGAAGGAGAGTATCTGGGTTCAACACTGTATACCTTTTTACTGTAACATTTGGCATTTCTGTAAATAATGTGTGATATTTAAGCTACCTGGCTGCACTAAGATGTGATGTCTGTTTTTCCAGCAAGATTATGGACACTGCATGTGGAACATTTGCATATCTCTCCAAAAGCTGATAGCCTTCTCTGCTGCTGCTACTGCTCTTAAGCAGTAGGGATAACCCTGAGCTACTGTGTCTAGCCGCCCACTAAAATAGGCCACTGGTTGAAGTTTGTTCCTGTGTCCTTGTAAGTGAAACAATCATGCAGCCTTGTTTTTCATCTACAAATTGCTCAAAAGATTTTTCTGGATTATGCAGAGATAAAACTGGTGTGTTCTGAAGGGTTATTTTTAGATTTACAAATGCCTCGTCCCCTTCGGGGGTCCAGGTTACATTGGATGAGGCTGTTAGAATCTTTTTGTGTGCCATGTCATTTAATGGAGCAGAGGTTTATGCATAATTTGGAATCTACTTTCTAAGTTATCCCTCATTTGTGAGGAAAGTTAGCTAAGTTATCCCTCAGGACTGTATTGAAAAAAGATGGTGACTCAGTGTTTTCTTGTGGGAAAAGTGTCAATGTGTATGATTTCTCTTGAAAAGAAAAAGGAAACCAAAATTGAGAGTCTTTGTGCACTTTTAAGCTGAAAAAGCATTTGCCAAATCTCACTGAGAACCACTGAATTTTCTGGCACCCATCTTAGAATAGTTTGTGGGTTTGGAACTTCCGATGCTCAAACATGAATAGCCTTGTTTACTGCTTGCACAGATTGTTTACTGTCTTCAACAAAGTGCCACTACTCCGGTTTTCCTTTTTTTTTACAGGCCATATTGGAGCTCTACATGGTGACTCCAGACCTTCTATAATAATCCCTCTTTGCAACAAACTGTTGAAAACGGGTTATTCCAGCTGTGACCTCCTTTTTCAGAGGATGTGGAGTTGTGCATGGCCTGTAATCACTTTTTGGAGTGATTATTAATTCTGGAACTCCTTTCATAAGACCAACATCATATTTGCCTTTGGACCACAGCCAAGGTTCAATGGTATCTAGAAAATCTACTTCGTTAGTGATGGTGATTTGTTGAGACAAAAGTGACACTTCAGCTTGGGCTGAGAATGACAAATTTACAATTTGACAAAGTTTCAATTTCCCTAGGTTGCCAATCATTGATTTTTAAACAAGTTAAAATGAAATTTTACATGTCTTTCCATTTTTTATTTTTTTCCTTTGCTAAGTAAATGAGGTACCTCCCCTTGAAACCATTGACTCTGAGCTGAGGTTAATTTTACTGTGCAGCCCACCCGTTGCTCTCCAGCAAATACGGTGGTTACAGAGACTAACACATTGTCTCTACCTTGGAACACACACATTTGTTCCATATCAACAGGCCAGGTTTCCACACTAGCAGTGCAATGCAAATCCCCTGTGGTTTTGACATTTATCATAATTAAATTTTGCCCGTAGCTTATTTAAAAAGGGTAACAATAGGTTTGATTTTTCTAATTGCCATCCCATCCACACTCGTGTAGGGTTGGATGGAATTTGTGGCAAGTTTAACATGCTTATCTCAATACCCTCCTTTGTGCATGACAATTTAATTCCTAATTTACACATTAGCTCCCTAGTTAAAAGATTCAAAGGGCATTTTGATGATAGAAGGAAAGCATGTTGTAGGGTTGTGTCACTTCCTGCATTGTATACACCAAAGCTTGTCCATGTAAGATTCCATTAAAAGAACTCCACCTGCCCCAATATAGATGTTTTCCTGCCTGATAAATGTGGTTAAGGGTGTAAGGCCCCTGTTTTTTGAACAGAAATTAGCCGCAGTGTCAACTAAAAAAAAGTTACCATTTGGCCCGCAATTTGTAATTCAGTTGTCGGCAAGATGGAGGGTTTTGTTAGAAGCGTTTGTATAATTTAAAATAATTTTACCAGTATCCAGATGTGTGTAGCGTGTGTTCTGATCCCTGTATGATTCATGCCTCCTCTCCCTCAAACTTGTCTCTCTTGCTGGTTGGTTCTCAGTACAATTAACAGCGATGCGTTACAGTTTTGTATACATTTGTGTACATTTGTATTGAGAAGTCTCTGAAGCCACATCTTGGGTCCTCTACCTGTTCCTTGCCCTCTTCCTCCTTTTCTTTCCCCTCTGAAATCAGTTTTTTCTGCCTCCAGCACAGCACACTGCAGTTGGTGCTGCTCATTTTCTTTCATTTGTTGTCCTTTCTTCACATTCTCATTCAGTATTTTTTCAACATGCACTGCAAAGGCCAGGACTGTCTGAAGCCTTCCTGTTTCAACTTCCACACAATCATCTCTCACCTTTGCCTGAATGTCGGGTCTGGAAACGCTGCTTCAGTTCTTTCTTCCAGTTCTCTGATTTGCTCCTCCTGGAATTTAGCATGTTACTGCAAACGTTCAAACTCTTCATCCTTTTGCTGACGGAGGACGATTTATCTCGTCTTCATCCCTTCTACCTCTTTGGTGTTGGGTTGACCTTTCGGTGGTGGGGGTGGCTGAGGTTAGAGGAAGGTTGACAAAGACTATATGGCCAGCATTCTCTTCTCCCTGTTCTGCTGTTTCATCTGCATCATCATTTGTCTCAGTAGGAGGAGGAGGCCAATCATCCAGTGATTCTTTCAGCAAATTCAAAAACTGACCACAGATTATGGTGTGGGTCTTTTTTAATGAATGTGATCTGCCTCTCTTTGTGCTGCTTGTCTCATAAGCATGCCAATTTGGTTTCCATGGGAAATTCTCTGGTTTATTTTTTATTTTGTTACAATGTTCTTCAGGTTTATCATATGTCTTGTTGAGTTTGTAATTGTTGTTTGAAGTTGACTAATTCATTTACATTTAATGTCCCTTCAGGGGGAAGTGACACGTTTTTTCCCACTCTTCTAATTAAACGCAGCTATCAGGTTCCCTTTGTTTCATGCCCTCTATTAATTCACCAAAAGGACGTTCATTGCAATGAACTATTGGGGCTGGGGAAAGGTTTCCCTTTCCCTCCCTTTGAATTACTGTGACCCATTTTGAGATTCTTGAAGCGACCAAGAATTGAATACCTTCAAACACACATTCTTAGTTTACTTACTTCGAGACATCCCAATTTGATATACAAGATGAGGGACAATGTTTTGTTTTTGATAAAGCACTGACCTCGACCTGACCTACACTTAGTTTGTGAGTTCTGTTGACGATTAGAAATGAATATACAGACAAAACAAACAGACAGGGTCTTTCCATATGTCAGAGACATATAAAAAGTACCATTACAGATAGTTTCTCTCCAAATTGGTGCTTCCCCCTGCTCCTACTCTGCTGGACTGCCGACCGAGTGTGGCTTTCATCCGTGCTGCTATTTTGCTGTACATGCCGGCCTAGATCTTGTACAGGGCCATTCTGTGCTCTGCTTAGCTCGTCTGCTTCGTCTGCTCATTCTCTTGCTCTCTCAAACTCACTCTCTCACACACACAATGGAGCCGAGTAACACAGAGCATGAAAAATAACAACACAGGTTCAGTTATATGTAAGTGATTCAGATTTCACCAGACCGGTTAGATGAGTAGCAGGAACGGCAGGGAAAATCTGCAGGGAATGCTGATAGGAGTTGGTATCAAAATACGGGAGTACTCCCAGCCTATTTCACCACTTACAACAGCAGCACAAACATCTATATGAAGCTATAAAACTCTGAGGTGCTGCTGTTCTGAAGTATTCACGTCCCAGTACAGTTCCCATAATCCAGTTTACACAGCATTGCAAGCTTCATTAGCTAACACTGTGCCTTACGAAAAGTATGAAGTGGCGTGGTTTACTAAAAACAGTTTATTAAAGCAGTGGTTTACTACATGGCAAAAGGGTATGCTCCCTATTTCAACAGTAGAGAAAAAGGGCTTCAAAAGGCTGATTGAAACCCCTAACCCACGATACCAATTGTCCAGTAGCAATTTTTTGCATGAGAAGTGCTGCCTTACGTGTACATTTAAGTTGAACAGACCCTTTCCAACAGGCTCTCGAGAGTAAAACATTTTGCCTTGATGACAGATATACACCTGTGAGCCATATTTGAGCGTGAGCCCTAATTATGATTGGAATTATTTTTTTGGCTTTTTATTTAATTCTGTCTGTTTAAATGTTTTATTTGCACAAAGTACTAGATGTACAGGAGTACACACAGGAAGAAGCACTTTGGTGAAATCTGCTTCACAGGAAACTGACTTTTTAAAGATCAAATCAACTTTTTGCTATTTTTGCTATGTTTTCTGTTTACAGTTTAATAGCAGAGTTATGAGTCTTTAGTTATGCAGGAAAATAACATTATTTTATTTAAGGAGCATTATTGTTTAATATATGCCAGTAGTATATTTTTGAGCAACGTCTCATGTACATCTATAGCTGAATGTTAATAAAAGTTCCAGGGTGGCATTTGGGACATGTAGCTTTGACTCAGAGGTGACTTTTGGCTATTATTTCATGAGAAGAAAAATACCAAGATATATATCGTATATCACCACTCAGCTAAAAAATATCAAGATTTTGGTCTATATTGCCCAGCTCTACTCCAGACTCCAGACTGTTCATTCTGTATTGTTTTGTGTTCTGTTTGCTCTGTTTTTCTTACACTCCCATACCCCATAGTTTGGTGAATATCTAGGTAGCAGTCTAACTTGTTTACTAATGGCTCCTAAGCTTTAGCTCATCTATCTCTTTGACTCAGAGAAGAGGCGTGCCTATGGTAGTGTAGTGGATTGACCGTATTCGAACTCGTTGTGCTTAATAATGGTTTGACTAATGATAATGATTATTATTATTATTATTATGATTGACTTAAATGACAAAATGTTAACAATTAGAGAGTGAATACTGTCACCGCTACGTGAGTTCTTCAGGATTTTCAGACTCTTAATGAACAAACTCCACACACTGTTATTTCAAATAATGGAAATATTTTATTAAGAGGAAAGATAATATTTAATAAACATAGCACAATCTCACGGAATCAACGCAGGTGAAGCCGGTTCGAATTTAGAGATTGGCTAGGTGATATGACTTGAAAATTAGGCGTTGCTATGGTCTAATTAAGAGATTGTTACCAAGAGATGTAATTCAATTTTCAGCTCTGGAAATGAGTAATCTTAGCTTACTTTTCTGTTGATTTCAACCACTCGATGGGTACAGAGGCGCTTTGAGGTTATGGGAGAGAGGAGTCCCGCTTGGTTCCCGCAGTCCTTCCTTGGGAGCTTTGAGGCTGGGTCAGCGTGGACTTGGTCACTTGCGAGTCAGGCCGCCTCGGGCATGCTCAGAGCGTGGTGACGCCGATGAAAGGATTTCCTCTGGCTCACTGTCCTGAGTGGGATGTTCTATCCATATGGAGGCTTTAGAACAGAAATTTGCTTGTTCCTGCAATTTCCAGCACCCAAAATCGAATTATTCAGCTTATGCTTATTTTACGATTTCCCTCTGTCTTGGCGGTGTCTTTTACTCTGGCCACGAATAAGTTTCACCTGCTTTGATCAGTCGTAAAATTAAAACTTGGATGGGCTACAAACATGAACACAAATAAACAAAGAAAAGATTACTGACAATTGCTCGACGTTACTCTGTAGTTTCTGTATCGCACTGCTAACTGGCACAAGGCGTCCCTTGGGAGTTGCGTGAGGTCCTTTGTTAGAGTCTTTTTGAAGAGTCGTCTTGTCGGTGTAAAGAAGGAAGAGGAGCGTCGCAAGAAAGCGAAGTGAGAGTGTAAGAGCGTAAGAGAGTGAGCTTAGAGCTGGGCAACTCCTTTTCAGATGTGGCACGGTCACGCCCATTTGGGAGGTCTCCTTTCTTTGGTTGTGTCCTGGGTCTGAGGCTCAAGTGACTTGTTTCACGTTTCAGAGAGAGAAAAGAGTCACGTATACTGTAAGAAATAGAATCCTGAATAAAGTAAAATACTTATACATACTTGGGGTATAGCATAATGAGTGTACTGGATTATTTTTATCAAATATATATATATGTATGTATGTATCTTGAGTACATTGCAATTACGTCCCATTACAATATTATCCTAGATGTTAGAAACTAATTCGTTTTCCTAAACAGAGACAGAAATTTTCCTTCATGATAGAAACAGTAATACACATCACTTCATTAATTCATGTGAACATTCACGTGAGAATAACAGAGAGTAACATTCATACATGTTGCATAAACAGGTTTATCACAGCGGCGCTCTGATGCGTTCGTTATGTATTTAGAGGGTGGCAGGACGAAACGTGATTTCGCAAATGTCCACTTGGTGGCACTGTTGGTCCATGCTATTTGTCTGGTTTGAACCAGGGTTGGGAGAGTTCACCGCAAGGTCAATTCTGGGGGCCACCTGTTGATTTTGCAGGAGATAATCAGGCGCTATCTAGGCGCCAATCTAGGCATGAACTGGGTTCTTTAATCCTGGTCTCCAAAACTTTGTTTGATCTCCTTCGGCTTAAAAGCGTCATAAACTGGGTTAAGAAGAGGGGGTTAGTCATCTGGGTGGAAGGTGGTAACTCATTCATACTGGGGTCAGAGTGGAGAGTCTTTTCATTTCTTGGTTTGATCCATACTCCACTACAGTAGCCTTGTGATTGGTCAGGGTTATAGTGACATAAGCATTACCCACTTATAGGACTGCCCATTGTACATCATATTTCTTTTGTGTTTTTTTTTTTTTTTTTTTTTTTTTTTTTTTCCAACTTTGCTGCTTGTTTCACATACACTCAAACTTAGCATTATACAAAAAACAATCAAAATGAGTTCCCAGGGGCTTTAATTATGGTAACTATTTATATTCTTATGTTATGACCTCTTGAGCTGTGCAGATGAATGAGGTCAAATCCAGTACTATATATCAATGAAACAATAATGGAAGTTGCATATCCATCTGGTGGTGAAAGAAAATGAGTGTCACCTTTTAATTAATTTGACCTGAAGATGATAGAGCTAAAGCATTAATATCAAAAAGGAAAAAAATGTGATACTGCTTAATATTAGACACTATAACAGTATTAACAAATATTTAAATTATTTTTTTATTTTATTAATTACATGTTTTTTGCCTCAAGGCAACTTTGTACCATCATGGATATATGAAAACTTTTGTTATTGTCTTGCAGAAACAAGAATATATATTTACTGAAAACATCAACCAAACTCTTGAATAAACAGATGTAGTTTTTCATGCACTTTTCAGATTTAGTTAGAAGTCACATTTCCATATTCACCTGTTGCTCTCAGGCAACAATTTATCATCATGGAACACAAATATAACCAAATTTTATAGCATACCATTGTATCAATATTGTTTCAAGGCAAAACATTAACCAAAACGTTATCCTATTATGCACCTTATCGTGACAAGCATGTACACAAGTACATACACAAAAAACTTACTACTTATGAAAGTTGAGGAAGCAATTCCTTTCAACAGAAAAACACAAGTAGTTAGCACATTTTGAGCACTGAACTTTTACAATGCCTGAACAGCTTGGGTATTTGGATTGCCATTTCTTTCAACCCAAACTGGCCCATTTGTCTTGTCAAAGACATGTACTGTAATGAATTCACCAATCATCATACTCTATCAAGCCTGCTACTTTACATCCATTTTCATTATCATCAGGTTCCTCATTCTCACTCTGATCTGCTTCCTGTTGATTTTCTACCATTGTGGTACTTAATCCTAATCTCTATCTTCATCTTCATCCTCATTCTCACTCTCTCCCTACCGGATGGTCACTATGACCTCATCGTCCTAACTTTCCTCATTATGTGATAGCTCATCCTCACTCTCATCAATTGGCAGTACCACCTGTTCTTTATACCTTTTGGAAGTGCCATAGAAAGTGTGGATTCATCTCCTGCATTAAATCATAACACATGCATATAGTATGTTAAATACACATTTGTATTAATGCATTACAAAATCTTATACAATATATAGATATATTGTATATCTTGTACAATATATAATCAATTCTACTGATTTTCCTACCAAAATAAACTGTAGATTGTATGCTAATTTATCCACCCTGCTTGTATTCCAACCTTGTATGCCTGGTATTGCCTTATGATATTCCAATATGGTACAATGTTGCCTCAGGGCAGCATTCAGTTTTTTGTAAATTCCTATGACATATGTGATGATTTTGAAAATACTTCTTTACTTACCAATGAAGGGGGTTCTGATTTTTTTGTATGTGATTATCTGGTTGAAAAATGCATTTTTGAGAATAAAATGTGGGGCTGTGTGACATGGTCACGTGGTGAAAGAGGGAGGAAATGGATCCCTGTGGAATCCATACTGTGGAAGCCTACCTGGAATCATTGGGTGCAAGGCAGGAATACACCCTGGAGGGGGCGCCAGTCCTTCACAGGGCAACACAAACACACACTCCTACCTACGGACACTTTTGAGTCACCAATCCACATACCAAAGTGTGTTTTTGGACTGTGGGAGGAAACCGGAGCACCCGGAGGAATCCCACGCGGACACGGGGAGAACACACCAAACTTCTCACAGACAGTCACCCAGAGCGGAATACGAATCCACTACCTGCTGCGGCACCATGCCGCTCCCACCCAAGCTTACCATTATACTCTATTTTAATTAATTTATTTATTTTTAATATAATCAAAATGAATTCCCAGGGGCTTTAATGTTAAATGTGTATATTCATATGTTATGATCTCTTGAGCTGTGCAGTTGAAAAAGAGGTTAAATCCAATACTATATATTGGTGAAAAAATGATTAAAGTTGCATACCCATCTGGTGGTGAAAGAAAATTAGTGTCACCTTTTAATTAATTTGACCTCAAGATGGAGCTAAAACATTAATAATTATTTCATGCACTAGTGACCATTTATAGCTATTCAGGTTAGAAATGCAAACTAATCTCTGAAATACCTAACAGGGACATATGTGGTATCAGCAGAATCCTAAGAATCTGAATCTTTAATTATCCTAAACATGTTGGACTGTGTAGCTTCTACCATCCTCCCAATAAGAGGGGTGGAGGATGAATGCCACAAATCTCACACATATAGCTGTAGCTCAAACGCTTATGACTGATATTTTCTGTTCGTTTTTAGAGCAGAATAAAACAAATACATCTATGGAAATATGTAATCCTAGAGACTGTTCTTTGCAGAAATTTTGAAAAACTGTCTACACTAAGGATATATATCTTCACCACTAATGTTGATTTGATACACATCTCGATACACTGCCACGATGCGATATAATTGCGATACACTGAAACGCATTGTTGATACAATGCAATAAAAATCAGTCCTGTTCATGATACGATGCAATTCAAAAATGATTTGATAATGATATGACTTAATTATAAGATCATCTTAACTCAATAGCACAATTCTGCTTTACTCTGTAACAATTTGAGGGATGTATGCATCTGGTTGTTTTCAATGGAGCAAAACCAATACATAACATAAAAAATGCGTAATTCAGTATATTGAGACAGCATTAAAATGTATTCAGTTATATTTCCGTCTATTTATACAAAATGTATAAATCATGTAAGATCAGTAGTTTTCAAAAGTACAATGTTAACAACATGCATAGTGAAAATTATGATCTGCAACACATACTACTCTACTATCTGCTCGACTTATCTGCTACTCTACACTGTGCCGTCTTTTCATGTGTGTCACCAGATTCGTCGTGCTACTAACGTATTTGATAGCCCCATGGCATTGTTTGCAGATTGCGTGCGTCTTGTCAAGTTGACTCGCTTATAAAACGCAAAATATTGCCACATGTTTGATTTGGGTGTCTTTTTTGGTGCATTAAATATCTCTTTGTTGTTGCTAATGCTCTCGTTTCCCTTCATCTTTGTTGTGTACGTTTGTGTGCTTGCGTCAATGCCTGAGGACATGATGGTGCATTTATGTTGCCTCGCGAAAAAAAAAAAAAATGAAGAAATCAATAGGAAAAAAAAATATGTTGCCTCCGAAAATACGTTAGAATAAGAAATGGGTACGGGGGAAAAAAACCACCCGATTTAACCATGGTATTTGCAGATGTAAAAAGGCTAGAGGAGATGCACCATAAATTTGCCCGCAAATTATTCCCCATACACCTTGATTCTACCGGTGCAATAGTCGATGTGAATCGGTGAATCTCCCCATAGTCTACACAGCAGATATAATTTTGTAATTACAGGTGTTACATCTTTGTATTTTATAGTTATGCAGCCGTTCCATGTTTTAACTAGCCATGAGCAATTAACAGAACTTAATTTGTTCCCAAATAAAGATAGTTCAGGCTATTTTACATTATTTTGTTTGAAGCTGGTGGATAAATTGATAGGAACTAGATGAAGGATGGGAGAAAGCCAGAACAGAATGACAGAGGTATGTGATCATATAAAGGTTTCTTTATTCTGAAGATACATGGTAATTGTCAGAGGAAGTTATTTTAGTAAAATGTTTTATTTCTGCAGGTTAATGATTGTATGTATCTGTTTATTTCTAGCCAAGAAAATTTAAGCTGAATTATGCAACATATGGGAAAAGGCCTGAGCCTGGGTGAGTTAACATTTTATGCCTGTATGTTTCCCCACCTAGTATGGTGAAAGCTTGGTGATAACTCGGGCATCTGTTTTCATTTTAATAACAATTTATGTTTATTATATTCTCACACAGACCTGAATTCTCTGTTTTTGTTGGAGACCTCACACCAGAAGTGGATGATTATCAGCTTCATCAGTTCTTTGTGAAAAAATACACTTCTTGTAAAGGAGCTAAAGTTGTCACCGATCCCTATGGGAACTCAAGGTAGGAAAAATTTCAGAGAACGTATGGCCTCCTTTGACAATTCAATGACAGGTCTGAGAGCATGTTGTTGCCAGCTTATTGATATAATGTATGATTTGGTTCCTTTCATTCCATTTATCAACCAATTACTTTGCTTCATTTTTACTTATTTTATCTTGTTCTTCTAAATAGCATAAGCAAGGGCAACTTTCAAATGAAGTGATTCTACTGCATGTTAAAAGTAAAATAAGTAAATTTTTACTATCAAGTTAATTAAATTTATAACCTATAAAATGCAAGATTCTAAATGTTGGAACTGAAATGCCAAAGGCTAAAAATGTAGTGCTGTATTGAATTGCACAGGGGCTATGGCTTTGTGAAGTTCAGTGATGAGAGTGAACAGAAGAAAGCCCTTGAGGAGTTTCAGAATGCTACTGGTCTGGGAGGTAAAGCCATCAGAATTAGCATCGCAGTCAACAAAAGGTAAATATTCCCTGAAAATAAGATGGAACTTAAATATATAATACATGAACCATTAATTTGTTTAATCTAACTGTTCCCAATCTGTCATCTGGGCTAGAGGTCTGCTAGAGGATTGCCTTTTTTTTTTTTTTTTTTATTTTTTTTAAAAATCCTGCTCTTGCTACAGTTCGTCCTGAATCCACCCGCTCCTGTAAAAAATCAGCAAAATCTGACCTGCTCCCACCAAAGCTTAGACATTAACGTCTGCTTACGCCTGCGCAATCCCGCATATTTAGGGGCTGACCTACGGGTTGACCTACCCAAATTGGACTAAGGCCCTATCAGTCAGCCAGAGCTACACAGTTTCTTATCTGACTGTCGGATTCACAGTGGTACCGCGAGGGGCGTAATTAGGGTTGCCTACAATCCTGTGTTTTGATACTAAAACCTGTGTATTGGGACTTGTTTTATTCCATATTTCTGAGGTTACACGGTTAAGATGATGATTTGTTTGAGGGAGACAGACGCTCCGCAGCTCTTTCAGCTGATGGGCATGGCAGGTACTCCAAAGATCTTAAAAAAGAGAACGTGATTCTCATTGGTCATCACTTTTATTTAGCCTATCAGCAGGCAGAGTTAGCTTTCCATCATTTAGTGCTGCAACCAATAGAGTCGCAGTCCTTCCTATGGGGTGTTTTTATTTTTATTTTTTTTCTTCTTCTTCCTGTGGAGCAGCATGTCAATCCTATAACACAGCTTTGCTTTTAGGTAGAACCGTGTCCTGGAGGAACAACATTTTGTTCTCCCTCAGCACAATTTAAATGTTGCTGACACACCTCTCAGACTGTCAGCCACGCGTCAAAATCAATCTGACACTGCACAGACCTACTTGGCTATATTACAGTTTATTGTACCAGTTGTTCTCTGCCATAAAATGTTACACAGATTAAAATAATAAGGTCTAAAGAAATTAAACTTGGTCAACTATAGGTGCTTTCTACTGTTGGTACTAAGCCCAGTGGACCTCAACTGATGCTACTGAGAAGTCCAGTGTTGCTAAATTGTTCCTGCAACATGTCAAACAGGTGCAAACTATTTGCTGTAAAACTCAAGCAATGTAAGAGGCATCAAGATAAATATATATATATATATATATATATATATATATATATATATATATATATATATATATATATATATATATATATATATATATTAATTAATTAATTACTATTTTGAAGTAGTGTTCAAAGTTATGAGCACTTCTCACACATTACATACATCACACACACCTCTGACACTGTAGAACACAAATCCATCCATTATCTGTAACCGCTTATCCAATTTAGGGTCGCGGGGGGTCCAGAGCCTACCTGGAATCATTGGGCGCAAGGCGGGAATACACCCTGGAGGGGACGCCAGTCCTTCACAAGGCAACACAGACACACACACATTCACTCACACACTCACACCTACGGACACTTTCGAGTCGCTAATCCACCTGCAACGTGTGTTTTTGGACTGTGGGAGGAAACCGGAGCACCCGGAGGAAACCCACGCGGACACAGGGAGAACACACCAACTCCTCACAGACAGTCACCCGGAGCGGGAATCGAACCCACTAGAACACAAATCACAAACACAATCAACTATTACAAATAATCTGACACTGCACATACCTACTTGGCTCAATGTCTAACAATTTTGCCATAGCCACAAATGTCAATGCATCCACTCCCAATCAACTTATACTACAGGAGCTGTCAGATTTGACTTGGCTGCCATAGTAAGCCGGTTAGTGCTTAAACTCGCAGATAGCTGCTAGCGGCTCTTGTTTTCCCTTTGTATTTTCTGTTGTTGTTTCTTGTTTTAACGCTTTTTCATTAGTTTATAAACAGTGTAATATACAAGTTTCACGTTTTGAATGGAATTACTGAAATAAATCAGCTTTGTTATTCTAATTTATGACCAACACCTGTATATTATTTTCCCATTTTATTATTCATCCACTTAATGGCGCTACATCAATAATTATTTCTTGCACTGGAACATTTTAGGCTATTCGGGCTAGAAATGCATTTAACTGTAATACTTCCTTTCATACTCTTAATTATTATTGCTGACCAGTTATACACATTTAGATAAGACATGCAGAAATATGAACGCATACTCGTCCGTTGATCTGTACCTAATATAGACAAATGTGGTATCAGTTAAAAACATGTTGAACTTTCAACACTTTGGCTTGCAGGCCCCTCCCAATATCACAGACCCAACATGAATTCCACAAATCACAAAATACACTGATAACTCAAAAAAATTTCACATGCTTGATCAGTATGAGGATGAGATGGCATGATTAAATTGTGGTGCCACTGCAACCCTAGATGGCGCTATAACACAAAACCCCATATTGTCCAATTGTAGCACCGCCTTTTGGTGGATTTAGTCATATGATAGGCTCCCTCAGAGTAAGACCCTACATATGTCTGTCAAGTTTGGTCTCGATTAGGCTTAATTTGTTTGAGTTACAGTTGAAAGATTGTATAATGCTCCACACACTTTGATTAAATTATGTATTGCAGCAGATGTTTGCCCAAATGTTCAACTTTTTTGATAATTATTTACATACAGACTGAATCAAACAAGGTCAGTTGTTTGGGAATAGAGTAAAATTCAAGGGACTAGTTCATAAAGTTCCAATTTCAAACAGCTGGCCAATGAGAAAACACGATGCATTTTTTTGACAACACTTGCATTTACAAAGTTGGAAGGCCCTACGCAGAATATACAGAGAATCAGATTGCGTGTCAATAGACTTAATATTTGCAGAAATATATCACATTTTCTTTTTATTGTGCCCCCTAGTAGCTATTGTTATGAAATATTTTTATCCATTTTATATCCACAATTCAGCATAAATTAGGCAGTGGTAATGGAGGTTTTAGTAAATGTCTGCTGAATCAATCCCATCAAATATCCAGGAGCTGCTTCATGGGGATGAAAGATGCCACCAAGGTGGTGTAAAGTTATAGAGTTTAGCAGATACTTGGAATAGTGGGCAGATAACCAGTCTAGCAGCAGGCAGGGGCACAGCACCGGATCTTGGGCCCTGTTCCGTGTTTTCTGAACAGTCTATTAGTCTGTCCAGTTTGACACGATTCGATGGACAGTGAACTAAATTTTAATAATTTGGCATTACTAAGGGTGTCATGCAGTACTGTAGGGAAGTATACACATTTTGACTGAGATGTAGCCCATAAAAAAGGAGAAAAATGAGAATGATCTGAGATTACAGTGGTTTTAGGAAGAATAATTATGCTATCTGTGCTGATATTTAGGGTCAAAACTAAATCAAGGGTATGGTTACAATAATGTGAAGGCCCTGTTATATTTTGGGCAAAGACAACTGAGTCTAGAATTAATGAAAATGCCATTTTTGTACATCTACGTTCTCAGAATTAAGACCCAGTTAGAGAGAATTTTCCCAAGCCAATGTCCAGAACGTAACGTATAACTTGCATTATGATCAGAGCCATATCCTGTACGTTTTATGCAGTTAATAATTGAATGTCAAATTAAATTACACTTTCAATTGCATATGAATATATTTCAACAACATTTATTAAGAATTACAAATAACAAATATCATTTCCTAGATTCAAGTAAAATTTACAAATAAAACAATGAATGAAGGGTGGGACTTTATGCGTGAACAGCAAGCTGATTGGCTGTTTATGCATAAACAGAATCCTTGTTCAGCATTATGAGAATTTCAACCAGTAATCGTACCCTTCTCATAAAATTTCTGGATTTACTTCACAGAACGCTGTCGTCCTGAAAGGGTCCCCAAAGAGCTTTAAGCACGACCCTTGGGCTAGTTTCACTGCTGCCAGGACAGTGGTGACTGGAGCCCTGCCCTGTGTGTGTGCCACACCACTTAAAACAAACACTCTGTTCAAAATATAACAGCTCTTATTAATTTATCTGTTACAGGTCCAGGTCTGGTTAGGACAGCATATGAGTGTGACACCTGGTCTAAGTATTTTGGTAGAGAACACTTACTCCACCTCTTTTACCTGATAACCTTGGGCTGTTTACATAATTGTAATTTATAGGGGTGGTTTCATTTAATGTGAAATATTCATTGGGTCTAATCTAAGTCAAGTGAGACATATAAAACATCAATATTGTATTCACTTATTTTATTCATAATGATACGTTGGGGTGAAATAATCTTATATTAAGAAAAGCAAATTTTCAATCAGATGTCCCATGGGTCAGCACTCTTAATTGGTGTGTAGATGATAAAAGCAAATGTTCACCATCAGCCAGGAAGGTAGAAAAACCAAGCTCCTCCAGTTCTGGGACATGGGAAAACAACAATTAAATTGGCCTTATTATCCAAAGTCTAGAGACTTAAACTTGGATCAAACTGGTAGTCCCTCCTGCTACTAAAGGGCTCAACATCAGCTCAGCTCATAACAAACAAAAAGTCTATAGAATTATTTTATTTTGCAATAGTGTGTGTCTTTTTGGCACATTAAATTTGATAGCAGGTGTTATAATAGCTAGGTACCTATATCTCAGCATCCACACATCTGATCAAGCCGACATTTGGCATACTGATTTGTAAGTCTATAAATGCAAAATAAAGGACAACCTGATATGGTCAGAAAGAAATTAAAATGAAATAAGTGATCATTAATTTGACGTTTTTGTCTCACCAAAATATAAGTTAGACCTGATAAATATTTAGCACTAAAGGAAGCCACCCCTGCAGGCTATAATTATGTACACAAGCCAAGATCAGCAAAAGGAGGTGGAGTATGTGTATTCTACTAAAATACCCTAGATATCAGTCAGAAACAATGTGAAACCTTCACTTCTTTTGAGGTTCTTTCCATCAACATTACAAATCTTGTCACAAACATTTTCATTAACATTTATAGGCCACCAGGGCCCTACTCAGATATTTTGCTGCAAACCTAGCTTTTAAAACAGAAATATAAGACAAGAAAAAGCATACCCCATGGTTCAATGATAAAACCTGTACCTTAAAGCAAACAGTACGGAAATGGCATTCAGTAAAGCTGCAAATGTTCCACTCTGCCTGGAAGGACAGCCTTAATATAGTATAGAAATGCTCTCGCTCAGCATATCTGGCCTTGCTGATCTAAAATAATAAATATAATCCTAGAGGACTGTCTAGTGTAATTTCCAAAATTACAATAAAATCAGGCAGGTACCAAACCACAAATTCCGGCGACTCTCACCGGTGAAGTTTTATGTTCAATTTTTAAGTTTGAATAAAATTGATCATTTTATTGAATAATTGAATATTAGATAAATTAAACCCAAAGTATTAAATCCAACTTGTCAGTCATCTGACGTGGCTGATATAAAACATAATGTAGAAGTAAGGCTGAAAACTTTTTACCTACTACCACAGCTAGAACTAGAGAAAATCTAATCAAATTTATTTGTGTAGTGCTTTTTACAACTGATGTTGTCACAAAGCAGCTTCACAGAATTCCAGTAAATATAAATTTTAAACATGAAATGTAAAAATCCCCCAGGAGAGCAAGCCAGGGGCAACAGTGGCAAGGAAAAACTCCCTCAGAGCTGAGGAAGAAACCTTGAGAGGAACCATATCCTCCTCTGATTTCTGGACATTTTCTGAACATTTTCTGGAAGATCATTGCAGAGTTAGGTGGCTTTATAAGTAAAAGCTCTTTCCCAGCTGAGGCCTTCTACATTCTGGGAACTACAAACCTGATTCCAAAAAAGTTGGGACACTAAACAAATTGTGAATAAAAACTGAATGCAATGATGTGGAGATGGCAAATGTCAATATTTTATTTTATATATTATATGTTATCATCATCAACCGTGCATAACATCATCAAAAGATTCAGAGAATCTGGAACAATTGCTGTGCGTAACGGTCAAGGCCGTAAAACTCTACTGGATGCTCGTGATCTCCGGGCCCTTAAACGTCACTGCACCTCAAACAGGAATGCCACTGTCAAGGAAATAACAGAATGGGCTCATGAATACTTCCAGAAAGCATTGTCAGTGAACACAATCCACCATGCCATCCGCCGTTGCCAGCTGAAACTCTACAGTGCAAGAGGAAGCCATTTCTAAGCAAGCTCCACAAGCTCAGATGTTTACACTGGGCCAGGGGTCTTTTAAAATGGAGTGTGGCAAAATGGAAGACTGTTCTGTGGTCAGATGAGTCACGATTTGAAGTTCTTTATGGAACACTGGGACGCCATGTTATCCGGACCAGAGAGGACAAGGATAACCTAAGTTGTTATCAATGCTCCATTCAGAAGCCTGCATCACTGATGGTATGGGGTTGCATGAGTGCTTGTGGCATGGGCAGCTTGCATGTCTGGAAAGGCACCATTAATGCAGAGAACTATGTTCAGGTTCTAGAACAATATATGCTCCCATCTAGACGTCATCTCTTTCAGGGAAGACCCTGCATTTTTCATCAAGATAATGCCAGACCACATTCTGCAGCAATCACAACATCATGGCTACGTAGGAGAAGGATCCGGGGACTGAAATGGCAGCCTGCAGTCCAGATCTTTCACCTGTAGAGAACATTTGGAGCATCATAAAGAGGAAGGTGCGAGTTAGAGGCCTGTATTAGACATGAATGGGAGAGCATTCCTATTTCTAAACTTGAGAAACTGGTCTCCTCTGTCCCCAGCCGTCTGTTGAGTGTTGTAAGAAGAAGGGGGGATGCCACACAGTGGTAAAAAATGGCCTTGTCCCAACTTTTTTGGGATTTGTTGATGCCATGAAATTTTGTAACAACATATATTTCCTTAAAATGATACATTCTCTCAGTTTAAACTTTTGATCTGTGGTTTGTGTTCTATTCTGAATAAAATATTAGAGGTTGGCACCTCCACATCATTGCATTCAGTTTTTATTCACAATTTGTTTAGTGACCCAACTTTTTTGGAATCCCGTTTGTATTAAAAGTCCAGTACTCTGTGATCTGAGTAATCATGGAAGCTCATAATGGGGAAAAATTCTTGAAGGTATTCAGGAGTGAGCCCATATAGGGCTTTATACGTTAATAAAAAAAATTGTAATCGATACGGAATTTAACAGGCAGCCAATGGAGTGATGATAGAACTGGACTGATAGGTTAAAATTTTCTAGTTTTAGTGATGACCCTGACTGCAGCATTTTGAACTAGTTGAAGTTTACTTAAAATGATCTGTATCTGCAAATTATCTCTTCTGTACAACTTGCACACTTGATGCAATTCCCACTAAATTAATCAAAGATGTACTACCAGTTATTATCAATCCTCTTTTAACTATAGTAAACTCATCCCTTAGCCTGTGTCTTGTACCTGAAGACTTTAAACTAGCAGTTATTAACACTATGATCAACAAACCAATTCTAGATGCTAGTTTTTGCTAGTAATTATTGTCTAATTACAGGTCTATTTCTAACCTACCATTTATATCTAAGATATTAGAAAAAGCTGTGTCCCAACCACTTAGCTCATATCTACATAAGAAACACACACATGAAAAATTTCTATCTGGGTTCAGGCCACATCATGGCACAGCTCTTGTTAAGATAACAGATGATCTTCTTTTGCTCATATCTATGTATGCCTGTTGGTGCTACTTGACCTCAGCACAGGATTCAATACAATAGACCCCATTATTCTCCTAGAAAGGTTAGAGTTGATGTGATGATAAATGATTCATCTTTCAATTATTCAAAAGTATGATTTGGAATTCCACAAGGCTCTATTTTAGAACCATTATTATTTACCTTATACAACTTTCACTGTTACATAGGCGATACACAATTGTACATATCAGCCAAACCTGACGATAAACACAGATTAAAGCAAATCAAGGACTATGTAAAATATGTAAAAGGTTTAATGTGGTATAACATACACCTTCTAAACCGTAACAAAACGGAGGTTCTCCTTCTGGGTCCAAAATGGCAAGAACTAAATTACCATTATTACCAAAATGGCAACCACTAAATTACCATTTAATTTTACATCTTGCTGACTGTCCAGTCATACCTGGTTCAGCAGGAAATTTTTTATTTTATTATTTTTTTTTTTAAATAATTTGAGCAACACAGACAGTATCTAACAGAGCATTTGCAATCAGAAAGTAGTTTATTAACCTTAAGGTGGTCAACACACAATAGCACAGAGCACTATGTGAATGAGGACAAGGAAGATGTTTTCACAGAGAGTTTATTATGGTAGTTTATACGTCATAAGCATAAGATAATCAAAGTTTCTGCAAGATTAGTTTCCTTAGAGACATCCCAGTTTGATATACAAGATGAACGAGAAAATGTTTTGTTCTGATAAAGCACTGACCTCGAAACTGACCTGACATACACTTAGTTTCTGAGTTCTGTTGAAGGTTAGAAATGAATATACAGACAAAACAAGCAGACAGGGTTTTTCAACAGAGACATAAAAAATTTCCATTACAATCACTAGAATAGCTTTGTTTTAATCTTCACAACATTACCATGATAAGAAATACCTTATCGCTGCATGATGCAGACGCATCAATACATGCTTTTATTACTTCAAGGCTAGACTATTGTAATGCACTGCTATCAGGATGCACTAGCAGGCATGTAGGTAAAGTTCAACTAGTTTAAAATGCTGCAGCCAGGGTCCTCACTAAAACTAGAAAATATCAGAATCACTTTATTGGCCACTGTGCGAAACAGAGGAATTTTTTTTAAATTGTTGGGAATTTGTTTGAAATTTAATCCTATCAGTCCAGTTCTATCATCACTTCATTCACACTCATTACTGCCTGTTAAATTCTGAATCAATTACAAAAGTTTTATTAATTTTTTATTTATTATTATAGTCTATAAATACCCGCAAGACCTTATTTCCTATTACGAGCCACTACAATTACACAAATTGCAGAATGCTGACTTTTTAACAGTAACATTTTTACTGTTAATTTTTAACCAGAATTCAGAATCAGGTTTTTAAGAATTACTGATAAACAAGGGCTAGTGGTAGCACCTGCTAACTTAAACTGTACTAATCCAGCTATTAGTCTTAAACATGGATTCTGGTAATAAGTGTTTTCTGTAGGTTGGGATGCCTAGAGTACCACTAAAGTTGCACTTTATGCTTGTAGCATGGTCCAGTGTGTATGATGAGCAATATATATTATTTAACCTTGTTTGTAAAATCTGACACATCACATAAACTATGTACATCACACACTCAATCTGTATAAATAGAACACTGCTCAACAGTTATGACAAGTGAAGGCTTTTAGATAAATATACTTCGAGTCAAAATCCTCTCTCTGTAATTTAGACTCAAACAGCATAAGACATTTTTAAAGTATAACTGGACCAATGTATAAGGCCACATTGTGCTGATTCATGCTTGAAACCTCAGACTGCTGCTTGCAAGTATATATTTTATACTTATTACAGAACAGCTTCTTGGAATTCTGCCGATACGACGTCCATATTGGGTGAAAATCCAGAGATGCATTTACACTGGAATTTTTCTGCATTTCTAATCTACATTCCTTAACTCTTTAGCAGTTTTTGTAACTATCTCATATTTTTAAACATTTCTATACTATAACACACTGATTAGCTTTGCACATTTTCACCCAGACTGACTTTTATTGGTCACTATTAAACACTTAGAACTTAAATTCTTCAGTCTAGGGATAAATTGTTGGTTTCATGTGATTCAGTATTAACCTGTAAAGAACTTGCATTTACTTATGTCAAAGATGGACGACTTTTGTTATTTGGACTTAACTTTTGCTTCGTATTGCAAGTAAAAATGTCAGCCTAAACAAAGTTATCTATTTTTGGAGGGCTCTGATCAATATTCATAACTTTTGGATACTGAAAGAAATTATTTAAAATTTGTATTTTATATCAGCAAGATCCCAAATTGGTGCATTGCTCATTATGACATGCATCAGTGTGTTACGTTTTGAGAACCAAAAATTTTGCAGTTACATCCATGTCCTTAACATTTTTGCTGATACTTTTTATCGTGTTCTTTGTAGCTTAGTAGATGAGAACATATGAACCTAAGCATTTATCATATTTAAGACCACTGGTCAAAATTTATGGCAAATACAGGCCTTCAGTTAAACGTTTACATTTTTTAAATTATTTTTTTTTTAGAAACAGAAACATGGTTTTATTATACTTTTTTTTTTTTAATCCATCCACATTTTCTAAAATAATACAAATTTTCCCCATAGGAATGAATGGTGGAATGTTCAGATATCACAACGGGCTGCTCTGCCACACACCAGCTGAGAGAACGAGCAAAGCTTCCTTTCTCTCAATTCTATTGTGCATGGATCACATACGTTATCTCAGGGCAGACCATACTGATTTGCATTTACTCCTTTATTGTTGTGTTTTTGCTCATTCCACTCATTCTTTCACATTAATTTAAAACAACACCTAGCAACCACTTGAAACACCTGTAATCATTCTGTAAACACATACGCAACCAACATGTATACCATAGCAGTACATTAGCAGCCACCAAGCCACACCTTAGCAACTATTTAGCAACATCTTAATAAATGCTCAGTAAATGCTTAACAACCAACACCTATAATGTAACAACTACTTAGCAAAACTTTAACACGTAGCAAAACTGTTGACAGGTGTAGTTTAGTTGAGAAGTTGATCAGGTTTGCCAGAAACCAGGCTAGGGGGCTGTGGAGGAATGCTCTAGGGCAAAGCACTGTCCCTTCACTCTCCTGTCCCTTTTTCTCTTTATTTACATATTTATGATATTAAATGGAATTTCAAATATGGGGGCTCACATTAATCTGCCTAGTTGGGCAGATGTTGTGTGTAGTTTGAAGGCCTTGCACTGTTGACTTCCACACTTTTGTTTGTTTTACATTTTTTTCTATATTTATCGATAATGGCAGTTAGTTGTTGCAGCTTTATTTTTACAAATTCTGTTACTATTTTCTTGAATTTTGCAGTGAGCATTTAATTTAAAATATTTTCAATATAGTATGCTTATTTTTTTTTTATATTAAATTTTTTTTTAATATACATGTATAATGCTACCCAGGTAAACATAATTATAAATACTGTTTACTGTTAGTTGATCTCACTAACATTTTGCAGCTTTTGAATTATGAGATTAGCTCATTTTTATCATTACATGATTATTTTTTGAAGTGGCCTCAGTCAGTAGCTTCAAAGTGGATCAAAAGAGTCCATGGGAGCCCATGTCTAATATGTTTGTTTTTGCTTTTGCCCCCCCCCCCCTCCTCACTCTCTTTCATTTATTGTACAGCAGCAAATCTAGTAACTACCACAACCAGAATCACAGCTATAACAACAGTTACCAACAGCAGTACTATCAGCAGCCCTATAATAATTACTATCAGCACTGGGGTTATGACCAGTATAGCAGTTACAACTACGGCTACAATCCTTATGCCACGCCTCCTCCAGTTCCTCATGGGATGATTGGACCCCCTCCACCGATGGGAATGCCTCCAGTGCCCCCTGACATGCAAGCAGCCACAGAGGTAAGGCCATGTGTTTCTAAGGTATGCTACATTGTCATTAAGCGTATGAAGAGTTACTGAGTAAAAATACTTGCTACTCTGGAAGCCATGCCAAAATTTCTTCCAGTGTAACAGTGTTGGATTTTTTTTAACTTTGGTTCTGTCCAGTGCCTGGTCTGTATTCACACCAGAATTGTTGGGGAAACAAGCCTGCATTATTCAAAGCTGCCCTCTGTCTAAATTAGGACAGAAGCAGGGATAAACATATCAAGTCAATAAAATGTCATGGTTTAACCATTATTTTTAGCAGATTCAGATCGTTGTGATATATATCATACACTAAATGATGGTAAGTTCTCTCTGCTTAAGTTAAAATGAGTATTTTGGAGTGTCACTCCAGAGCTGTGCTGATGAAAGAGAAAAAAGTTGTGCATTGACTTGTTAGACATGATCACAAAAACCACATAGACATGGCAATAATTTTTTTTTCCCCCCCTTTTGTTTACAAATCAGAAAGCAGATAACAGTCCACTGCGCCATAACTTTTATGTACTTTGGGTATATTTATATTTAAAGCAGGTGTGGCTCT